>NC_061849.1:31330827-31338327 GCF_019202785.1 Penaeus chinensis | reverse complement strand
TTGTTTTAATGTCGTTGGGATCTATTTATCTTTGTAGAATATTTGGCTGTTCTTTCTTGTTTTTATTATTTAAATACGTTTTATGCTACTGAGAAACAGTAATTATTGTTACGAACCCTTAATGTAGTACTAGTAGTATTAGTAGTAGCAGTTACGTTGGTAATACCACTAGTAACAGCACAGTGTCACTTCATCTGCTGATATTTATATTCTGTCTAATTACCCTTGGGTCATTTCGGAAGCAATTTAGATTACTTTTTTATTACATTTCCCCCTTCTACAGTATTGATGGTAGGGAATTTCCCTACCATTGGCAACCCTTTCCCCTTATCTTTTTAAAGTTATTGACAAATACTTATTCTGATTGCTCCTCTACAATTGTGCAAGTAGTCATGAGCAGTCTCCATAATGACTTTTCGAAATTCATTCAAACATTCGCTCATTCCAGCTCTGTGTGCAGATGCTTCTCCCGTATTCACAAAGACACCATGGGTTTTTCTCGCCATTTACTGCTTTTACGTCATTTCGTGCTTTTGTTCCTCGTCTCGTTCCGGGCTGCGTCCCTCTGTTGTTACGCGAATCTGTCAACCGCCATCAGCAGGTCCTGTGTCTCGAGCCGGCCATTAGTTGGTCCGACCCGCTCATTACTCCCACCCCTTCTGTCGTAAAGCCCCCCTCCCCCCTCCCCCCTTCCCCCTTCTGGGTCCCTTCCCCCCTACCTCCCCATTGCTGAATCCTCCTCTCCCTCCCCCGCCCCCCTCCCCCGTGCTTCTACCTCCCTGTCTTTTCTCCCTCCCTCGCTTCCCCCACTCCCTCCTGCCTTTTCCTCCTGCCTCCCAACTGGCTCCCTTCCCCCGTCCCCTCCTGTGCCTCAACCGCCCTGCCGCTTCTCCCTTCCGTGCCCCTCCTACCCTGCCCTGGCCCACCCCAACCTCACCCCTTCTCCTCTTGCCTTTTTCCTTTCTCCTTTTCCTTTCTCAGGTCCCTTCCCTCTCTCTTCTTTATTTTTTTTTTCTCTCTCAAGATTCTCTTTCCTTTTTCTCTTGTGCGTGTCCTTTGATATGGCATTTTCCCTATTTTCTGTCTTTTAGCTCTCTTTATCTCTCGCCTGTCGTACACTTGCTCTCTCTCTCTTTATTTCTTTCTTTCTTTCTTTCTTTCTTTATCTCTCTCTCTCTCTCTCTCTCTCTCTCTCTCTCTCTCTCTCTCTCTCTCTCTCTCTCTCTCTCTCTCTCTCTCTCTCTCTCTCTCTCTCTCTCTCTTTCTCTCCCTCTCTTTCTCTCCCTCTCTTTCTCTCCCTCTCTTTCTCTCTCTCTCTCTTTCTCTCTCTCTCTCTCTCTCTCTCTCTCTCTCTCTCTCTCTCTCTCTCTCTCTCTCTCTCTCTCTCTCTCTCTCTCTCTCTCTCTCTCTCTCTCTCTCTCTCTCTCTCTCTCTCTCTCTCTCTCTCTCTCTCTCTCTCACTCTCTCACTCTCTCACTCTCTTTCTCTCCTCCCCCTTCTTTCCTTCCTTCCCTCTCTCTCTCTGTCCCTCCATTTCCCCTACGATATTCATTATGTTATGTTAAACATTTTCTCACTTCCAACCCACTCCCCCCCCCCCTTCACGGGTAATCCAGTGCCACATGGCTTGTACCTCGCATTCCCTACTCCGCCATTACCCAGATTCCAAATCAGAGTGATGCGTTGGTCCATTTCATTTGTATTGTCGGCCTCTTCCGTTTTCCCACGCCGCGTTCATCTCGTAATTATCGTCACAGCGCTGCTTCATCTCCTCTCTTTTCTTCTTCTTCTTTTCCTCTATCTTTGTCTCTCTCATCCCCCTGCTGATTCCCTTCTCATCCTCTCCCCTTCCCCCGTCTTTGTTTTTCAACATTCCTCTTTTTTTCCCACCTTCCTCCTCCTTCTTCCTCTCCTCTTCTTCCTCCTCCTCCTTCTTCCTCTCCTCCTCTTCTTCTTCTTCTTCCTTCTCCTCCTCCTCCCCCTCCTCCATCTCCTCCACCTCCTCCCCCTCCTCCCCCACCACCAACACCACAGATACCAAACTACAACTACCATTACCTCCCCATGCCACCCTATACCTCAGGAATCCCCTCTCTTCGAATCAGGAATTCTCTCTCATCCCCAGTGAACCTCTCCCCCCCCCCCCCCATGCTTCTTCCCCACCCAGCATAAGCAAAAGTCCCCTTTCCCCACCTCCCCAGCTAACCCCCGCCCCCCGTCCGGTCTCCCCAGCTCACCCCCCTCCGCTCTCCCTTCTCCCATAACTGCCCCGCGACAGCAATTGGCCGCCACCGCAGCCCCCCGCCCGTAAATTCCAGCTTGCACATTCTTGTTATAGAAGTCCGGCGATGTTCTCGTTCTTCGCCAGATGTTTCTTCCGCGGAGCCTTCTCTCTCGCAGACTTTTTTTTCGTATCTTTTCGTGTCTTCTCCCTGTTTGTCTGTGTCCTCCTCTGTCTGTCTGTCTCTACTTCTTTTTCTCTCCTGCCCTCCTTCCTTTCTCTATATATTTATACACACATGCACGCACCCGCGCGCGCGCGCGCGCACAGACACACACACACACACACACACACACACACACACACACACACACACACACACACACACACACACACACACACACACACACACACACACACACACACACACACACACACACACACACACACACACACACACACACACACACACACGCGCGCGCATAGGTACACGCATGTGAATGGAAAAGTACATTTATTGAAAATAATCTCGTTTGTACATCGTGTTTTTTCTACCAAGTACGTATCAATCACACCTCTCTCTCTCCGTTTTCCTGTGGTCCTGCCACCCTCTGTGTTTCCCTCTCGCCCCCATCCGCTCGGCCTCTGCCTCCCTTCCTCCGTTTGACACCCCCATAGCGGCGGGGGAAGCGATGGGTGAGTAATCAGGGAAAAGGAGCAGGAGAAGGGGGAGAGCAGGGAGAAGGGGGAATGGTAAATGAGCGAGGGAGGGAAGGGGGAGAGAGTGGAATAGAGTTCGCCCGAAATACTATACAATTATGACTCATTTCAAGAATAACGATGGCGTTGCCGATGGTGTTGGTGGCGGCCTCCTGTGCGTCGGGCCTGTGATGGGATTCGCCGTGCTGAAGATTGAAATAATTAGATAAAGTAAATAAATGCCCGCGTGTTGGAAAGGGTTAACCAGGATTGAACCTTTTTTTTTTTTTTCGTTGTATAGATTATATTTATTTTATTTGTCGATGTATAATTAGGCTTATTTTATGATATAATTTTTTTCTTGAAGTGCTTTTCTCTTGCTATTGTTTACACTTTGCCTCGTGACCGCAGCAGGATAAAACCTACGACGTTGTAGAAAAGAGCCAGCTTTATTTTGCCTCACATCCACATGTTTGTCTTCCCCGAATAAAGGATAATTAGAAAAAGACAAAGAGGAGAGGGTAGAAAGGAAAATGTGACTGGCTTTTCCCCGGAGCGTCTCTTGTTTTCGAATGTGATCATAACAAGGGCAGCAGCATCCTCGGGATAACTTGACTTCAAGGAGCGTCAAGAGTCCTCCGTCCCTTCCCCGTCCCTACGGAGGCCCTCTCGTGTCGTGAGCATGCAGAAGGGTTTCCATGTCCCTCGTCTTTCCCCTTATCTCTCTCTCTCTCTCTCTCTCTCTCTCTCTCTCTCTCTCTCTCTCTCTCTCTCTCTCTCTCTCTCTCTCTCTCTCTCTCTCTCTCTCTCTCTCTCTCTCTCTCTCGCTCTCTCTCTCTCTCTCCTCTCTCTCTCTCTCTCTCTCTCTCTCTCTCTCTCTCTCTCTCTCTCTCTCTCTCTCTCTCTCTCTCTCTCTCTCTCTCTCTCTCTCTCTCTCTCTCCCTCCCTCCCTCCCTCCCTCCCTCTCTCTGTTATTGTTGCTGTTGCATTCATTGGTAAGGTTTTTGTTTCACCAACACTGTCGAAATCAGTGCTATTATCACGCTTTGAAGCTATCAACGTTAATATTACTGTTGTGTTTAATGTTGTCATAGATACTGATGTGAATTCTGTGTATTTATTCCGTTTTCCTTTTCTCTGATTCGCTTTGCAGTTGTATAAAGGAAAGTCCTTCGAGCTTAAATCCTCCTCAGGTTTCAAGGTGATTTCTTATACAGTTATTAATGTTTCCTGTTCTTGTCCAACAGCGGAAGATGTGGATTAATGAGACAGATAGGGGGAGAGACAGAGACAGAGACAGAGAGAGAGATACAGAGACAGAAAGAGAGATACAGAGACAGAAAGAGAGAGACAGAGACAGACAGACAGACAGAGACAGACAGACAGAGACAGACAGACAGACAGACAGAGACAGACAGACAGACAGACAGACAGACAGACAGACAGACAGACAGACAGACAGACAGACAGATAGATAGATAGATAGATAGATAGATAGATAGACAGACAGATATACAGACAGATATACAGACAGACATACATACATACAGACAGACAGACAGACAGACAGACAGACAGACAGACAGACAGACAGACAGACAGACAGAGAGAGAGACAGAGAGAGAGACAGAGAGAGAGACAGAGAGAGAGAGAGAGAGAGAGAGAGAGAGAGAGAGAGAGAGAGAGAGAGAGAGAGAGAGAGAGAGAGAGAGAGAGAGAGAGAGAGAGATAGGGGGGGGGGGGGACGAAGAGAAGGAGGGGGAGACAGACACAGACAGACGGACCGAAACAGATAGACAAACAGGCAAAGAAAGGTTGAGAAGAGAGACAGACCAAAAGGTTAGCAAAATATTTATGGAACTGCCGACTCGCTGAAGTTCAAAAGACGTAGAAAAATGTAAAAGATGAGCGAAAGAAATGCAGAAATGTGAGCGAAGGTGCTTTCAACGGCCCGTGGAATGTTTATGGTGCGCGGCACTAGGTCCGTCATGCTCCCTCGTTGCAGGTTTGTTGGAGATGGAGATAGATGGAGGCAAGTAGATTAGTTGGAGGTGGAGACAGAATGAGGCAGGTGTGTTGATGTAGATATAATGAGGCAAGTCTGGGTAGAGTGAGGCAAGCAGATTAGTTGGAGGTGGAGACAGAGCGAGGACAGGTGTGTTGGAGATGGAGACAGAGTGAGGCAGGTGTGTTGGTGTAGATAGAATGAGGCAAGTGTAGCTAGAGTGAGGCAAGCAGATTAGTATGAGGTGGAGACAGAGTTAAAGCAGGTGTGTTGGAGATGTAGATAGAGTGAGGCAAGCAGATTAGTTGGAGGTGGAGACAGCGTGAGGCAAGAATATTGAAGTTGCAGATTGCGTGAGACAAGTATGTCTGAGGTGCACCGAACGCAAGATAGCGTGAGGCCGTTTGGCTGAAAGCTTGAAGTGACAGGGAAGCCGTCAACATGCTCACGACTTCTCGTTGGTTCGTCCTTGGCTCCTTTGATGACTGGGAGCTGATTAGCGTCATCATGTCAGCGGAAATGGATATTGATAGTCATCTTAGAATGATCATCTTAGCGGTGCAGTTAGGTCTCGATCGTTAATAAGGGTTATGTATTTATGTTTTTTGTTTTTTTTCTTTTCTTTGTTTTAACCTTTTATTTTCATTCGTCCACTAAACGTGACAGGTTATTGATGGTTAACGATGGGTTTATAGGTTGATGTCTTTTTTTTGTTGTTGCTAACTGTTAGATTTGTGATGATAATTATTCGGTAATTTTCAGGTTGATGATGATAATTATTTGATGACTGGCTGGTAATGATCGTTATTCGCTAATGCCCAGATTGGTGATGATCATTATTAACTAATTGGCTGGTTAGTGATAATTGACTGTGAAGAGATAAGTTCGTGGTAATTATTTGATGACAGTCCGGTTGGTGATGATGGCTGTTTGAAATGTTATTCAGACAAGTTGCAAATGGCCAATCTTCACCAACCTCCCAATTGCGTCTTCGCTAATATATATGTGTGTGTGTGTGTGTGTGTGTGTGTGTGTGTGTGTGTGTGTGTGTGTGTGTGTGTGTGTGTGTGTGTGTGTGCTGTGTGAGGACGCGTTTCAACAGGTTACACAATCGGGAGCAAAAGGAGAGCGAATAAATAATGAGAAAGGCAAAAGGAGGCCTAGAGTTCGGGGTGAGGAGGGAAAGGGCGGGGGGGGGGGGGGGTAGAGCATATGGAGGGGGGCGAGGGGTGGGATGAGAGTATGGAGGAGGGGGTAGGGATTGGGGGGGTCTGGGGGATGTGCTAAGAGTGGGGTATGGAGGAGGGGTAAAGGGTAGTGTGTGGGGGGTATGGAAGGGGCGGGGAGGCATCCGGAGTGGGCGTGGCTGGTGATCACCTGTACTTACGTGGCCTCGACTTAAAACATGTAGATCACCTCTCCTCTGGCGCTGGACCGAGGGCGAGCGATAAGGGGAGATGGGAAGGAGGGAGTGGCGGAAATAGGGGGGAAGTAAAATGGGACAAGTGGAACAGGAGAAGAAAGGGAGATAGAATTAGGGCATAAGGCGAAAAGGGAAAGAGAGATAGATATGCTGTAGGAGAGAAGTGATGAGAAAGAGAATTAGAAGTAATAGAGGGGGAGTAATGGAGGAGTGATGGAGAGGAGAAAGAAGGAGAGAGGGGTAGACATAAAGAATGGAATTATTTATAAAAGGAGAAGAGAAAAGTGAACAAGGTTTGTGGATAGTGGGCAAAGAGAGAGAGAAAGAAAGAAAGAAAGAAAGAGGAGAGAGAGTAAAAAGAGAGAAGGGGGGGAGGGTGCCTGGAGTGCACGGTGGATGAGGGGGGGGAGGGTAAATGTAGTCAATGGGACGGAACGAATAAGGGTTATGTTTAAAGCTGGCTCCAAGGGGAGCGTTGGAGGAGGGATAGTTGAAAAGGAGTAAGGGTTAAGGGTAATAAAAAGGGGGCCTAGGTTCGGGAGGTAATGGGGAGAGGCCGAAAGAGAGAAAAGGCTCGTGAGGGAAGGTCGGGAGAACGAGGGGAAAAAGAGTCAGTTGTGCCGGAATGAGAGGAGAAAGTAAGAGCCAGAGACAGTGCTAGTAAAGATGCTCTGAAACTGATTAAAGTAATGAGGTCGCTCGGTTGGATGACGAGGGCGGTGGTCAGAGTGGGTGACGGTGGATGATGAGGATGGCAAACAGAAAAGGGAATAGGAGGGTGAATGAAGAGTAAAGAAGAGAAGATCTTGTGGGTGTAATGTACCTGCGATAGTGAAAGGAAGAGGGGGAAGTACGTAAATATTACGGGTGGGGGAGAGAGAGAGAGAGAGAGAGAGAGAGAGAGAGAGAGAGAGAGAGAGAGAGAGAGAGAGAGAGAGAGAGAGAGAGAGAGAGAGAGAGAAGAAGAAGAAGAAGAAAAACAGAGACGGATGACTTACAAAGGATGCGCGTTGGCATGTACTAGAAGGCGACTTCTCCCTCCCCCTCCCCTTCCCCTCCTCCCCCCCCTCAGGGAACTTTAACCTTTGTGCCTGGGAATCAATAGAATTATACTCGGAAGTTGCAGGGGAGAGGGGGGAAGGGAGGAAGGGG
>NC_061849.1:31308327-31315827 GCF_019202785.1 Penaeus chinensis | reverse complement strand
CCGTAATGCAGGTGAAGTGTTTGATTTGCGTGCGATTCGTTGAGAAAGCTCCCGACGCCACAAATAAAGGGCGACGATGGCATGGTCGTCGAACAATCACCTTGCGTGCTTCTGCCAGTGCTAAATCCAGTTAGCATCGGTGGCGGCGGTGTGTGCTGGCACCGACACAACTCACTGTTATGCCGTCCTTCCTTCGACCTGACCGCGCCGCCATCGCGACCCTGCCGTGTTTTCTCGCCGTCCCGGGCTCTTCCCTATGACTCATCCCCAGGATGCTGCCGGGGAGCCCTCCTAGTCCTTTCGTGCGCTTGCAGCGGGCTCGCCTTGAACGGAGGGGGGAGGGGGAGAAGTTGCCGTAGGATTCGTAATGTCTCGCTTTAGATGGAAGGGAGAAGGAGACGGGAGAGGGAGCTGACAGGGAAAAAAATGCAATCTGTTGTTCGGAATTACTATCTGCTGCTAATACAAAAGGCCGGTGTTGTTTTGACACCGGCGATGACGTCGACGCGACCCGCAAGATCGTCGTCAAACCGATGTTAGACCCACCCATGCCTGTCAACGATTTCCAATAATGATACTATGAATGAGAGGCCGTCTGCGGCTGCCTACAACACCAACGTAGCTTCTTTAAATGCTACAAACTCTTGATATCAAAAGCGATCAAAGAAACGTCTCGTACTATCTCCGGTGACATCGCATTGACACTGCATCGTCATACGCGTCAGTTATACTAAGTCAGTTAGTCCTTCCTTTACTACTGTAGTTAAATATAGCTGCTCCAGTAAAATGCAGTTTACTATGCTTTTAAAGCCTGTATATGAATTCTTAATGTATTTCCTTGTATGGTTCGATAACGAATTTTTATACGGTCTCATTCTCGACGTCTACGGCCGTTGTAGGCATCACCTTTAAATAGTTCCCCTACCTTTACCCAGTCCAGCTGCTGCTACTGGTTGCATCAGTTCGTTGCGCAGACACCCCTTTCACCCCCCCACCCCCACCCCCGCCCCTCCTCTAGACCAACAACCAAGATGTTATAGCAGCACCATGATGTATTGTGTCGTCTACCCTCCACCCTCCACCCTCCACCCTCCACCCCCGGTTCGCAGCCCCCACGCTATCCTTTTGCACCATACCGTTATGAGATGCCACACAGTCGCCGCGCCAGCTGTGCCATTATTCTTTATTTATTTTTTGTTTCCAGAATCCCTTGTAAAGGCAGTAAACTTTTTGCATTGTTTACGTGTGTGTGTGTGTGTGTGTGTGTGTGTGTGTGTGTGTGTGTGTGTGTGTGTGTGTGTGTGTGTGTGTGTGTGTGTATAGATGGATAGATACATACATACATACATTCTTCTCGTTACATGTTCATACAATTCCATATTTATAGTGTTCCTTGACTTATTTGCAGACACGCTTTATCATGACACGTATATTGTACGTAGAGATAAAAAAAAATTGTCTTGAGCTGATGCGCTAGATTAAAACACACACACACACACACACACACACACACACACACACACACACACACACACACACACACACACACACACACACACACACACACGGTGGTATGTAGACAGACGTACACTAGCCCGTAAACACATCCACCTAATCCAACCTCATCCTGGTATATCTTCAGGTGTGGAAGTTCGCACGTTTCGCCGCGTCAGCAGGTGGAAAACAATAGACAGAAGAAGGGGAGAGGGAAGCGGAGGATAGAAGAGGGGAGAAGTAGGGGTGCAAGGGAAAGAGAGAGAAAAGCTATGTTACGGTCGAAAGGGGGGGGGGGAGGGGATGGAGGAAAGAAGAGGGGAGAGGTAGGGGATGGAGGAAGGAAGAGGGAGGAGGGAGGAAGGGTCGAATACTCTCAGCGCGGGATGGGGGTGGGGGGGCGATCTTCGCAAGGCGGGGGAGGATCGAAGGGTAGAATGCTCTCAGCGTGGGGGCTGGGGTGGGGGTGAATGGGGGAAAGGGCCCCTACGTGAGACGTGCTGTGGAGAGGGAAAACGCGGGTGTGTTTTCCACCCGAGGGGAGCGACGGAGGCTTAACTCTGCTCTCGATGAATGGATGCTGATGATAAGATGCTGCGGCGCGAGTGTTGGCGTGAGAGGGAGAGGGAAATGAGGAAGAGGGGATGTAATTAAGTGGAGGGCTTGTGTACGTCTGTGGAGTATAGGCCAGAGAGGTTCATTAATGTTGCCCTGTATCCATGGACGCCACTAGAGGGAGACAGAATGACAGACAGATAAACAAAAATGCAGACAATTGCTGTTGGAAACCCATAGCCTTTTTAACATTTCTGTACATTTCCAAGCGGATGGCATCAGTAACTTTGACCTTTTCTGCATTATGTAAGGACGAGCGCGCCAGCTGTTATTCGCGTTGCTTGCGTTCCACCTCCATAAGGGGGGAATGGGGAGGGAAAGGTACGTAGGAGTTCGCGAGGGGAAACAGGGGAGGAATAAAGCTTAGAAAGAAGTGGTTGGCAAAAATGAAGGGAGTCAGGAGAAAGCCGGGGGAAAGGGAGGGGAGGTGTGAGGGGAGGAGGACAGGCGACGGCTGAGGGGGTTGCTCCTTAGTGTGTGTGGGGGGGGGGGGGGGAGGAAACAGAGCTTAGATGTCAGTAACAGAAGGAATGGGGTCACAGTCAGGGATGTCAGCGTTTGCGATAAGGGAACACGCGCTGACACTCGAATTATGTGATGATGGGAGAGTATGATACGTGTTGTGAGAGGGGAAGGGAACGAGGTGGTAGGGTAGTGGAGGGGGAAAGAGGGGGGGGGGGCAGAGTGCTGGAGGAGGGGGCTGGGAACTATTGATTTCCCTTCAAGTGAGAAGTAAGTTAACAATAGCAGTGAACGTCATACACGGAATCACGTATTTTATCTTAGGACGAAGTTTGCCCAGGAAACGTCGTTAGTGCCCGGGTTTCAGTGCGTGGAACCTCAAGTGTCGTTTTGTTTTTCTTTTCGTGTTGTCTTCGTAAATAGAAATAATTCTGTATCATAGCCAAAGTTGATGTATCTAGTTGTGAGGGCCATGATGGACAATGGTTATTTAATAAGAGTTGTAGGACAGTGTAAGATGTTAATGCTGTACTTTCTGCATATTTCATTCGGGCAGAAACAGCCACTTAAACACGCGCCGTGGAGTTAGACTGTGGCGCAGCAGCATTAATAATGTAGAGTCGCACTTGTGTCGACAGTTTTATGCTGAGGTTCTCTTACCTGCGTCAATCCTGGGATAGGAGCCGAGGATTGTGCTGTGTCTAATTCTTGGAGACTTCTTAATCCTGACAGGGATTAATTCAGACATGGAGTGAAGGAAGTGTAAACGGAGAACGTCGACCATCGAATCAAAATGGAAACTCGAAAAAAGAATAGACCAGATGCCCAAGCTCAGCGACTCGAGTAGTGCCCCCAGCCCTTCCTTTCGAGGCAAGTGGCGACGGGCGTGCGGGCGGCATGCAGTGTAGGTGAAGTATGCGAACCTCGGGAGCCTCGTCGCGGTCGAAGGGAAGGAGCCACGAGTACGGACCGAAGGGGCAGGGGATACAGTGTGGGAGGGGTAGGGGCACAGGCACCTCGTGGTCGCGCGGTGGCATTCTCACGGTGGAAGCTAGGGCCCTCCGCGTGCCAAGGACAAGGCTCCCTCTTATCTTGGCCGTTGGGAAGGTCTGCCTGATACAGGGCTTCTTGGAGGAGGCTGAATCTCCGCGGCCGGCGTCAATTGACTCTTTTCTCCCCGCCAAATTGTCCCTTGTTGACCTCGAGCGAAACCCATTCTGTTCCCGAAATGGACTTTCTGATAGCCCACAGAAGCCTGTTCTTTCTTTCGCTGTCTTGAGATTCGAGGCTGGCGCTCCTGATGGCGGGGCTGATAGAACGGAATCGCCCCTTGGTATGCATTGCCTGGGAGGGAACTCGTTATTGCCCTTGCTTCTAAAGAGGAGGAAAATTTGGGAAAATTCTTAGTCTCTCTCTCTCTCTCTCTCTCTCTCTCTCTCTCTCTCTCTCTCTCTCTCTCTCTCTCTCTCTCTCTCTCTCTCTCTCTCTCTCTCTCTCTTTCTCTCTCTCTCTCTCTCTCTCTCTCTCTCTCTCTCTCTCTCTCTCTCTCTCTCTCTCTCTCTCTCTCTCTCTCTCTCTCTCTCTCTCTCTCTCTCTCTCTCTCTCTCTCTCTCTCTCTCTCTCTCTCTCTCCCTCTCTCTCTCTCTCTCTCTCTCTCTCTCTCTCTCTCTCTCTCTCTCTCTCTCTCTCTCTCTCTCTCTCTCTCACTCTCTCTCTCTCTCTCTCTCTCTCTCTCTCTCTCTCTCTCTCTCTCTCTCTCTCTCTTTCTCAGTATGAAAAAGATTATTGGATTATTTTCCTGAATGTGCAGACAAATCTGTATGCGTCCTATGTCCATACGCTGTGTATACATATGTTTTTGCTATTGGTGTTTGTATTTGTATACTTACATCTTGTAAATTCAAGTGACGTGAACGTGCGCCGCGTGACAGCCCGATGTACCTGATCTGGCGTGGCGTGCAGCTCGGCCGGCGGAAGAGGCCTGACTGATCCATATTCATCGGCTTCGGGACTCGGGGAATTCGATCACATAACGCAAATCGAGCGGAGGCCTTCCTTGACGTCAGGCGAGGTCCTTTGAGAAATCCCCGGCAGGACCTCGGAGACGGAGGCATGGCGAGGGTTTGGCAGGGGCAGCAGCAGGTGGAACGGTGAGGATGCATACCCATCGAGTAGCGAAAGAGGCGAAAGCGAGAGGCTTAAGCAACATTTGGTCTGTTTAGGGCAGTGCACCAGCAATGCCAGCCAACCAGCCGTGGCTACTCGTAAAGAGCCAGACAGTAAGCTAGCAAGCCAGCGGAGTTGGCACTGAGTCGAGAGGTCAACGTGTCACTGGTCAGGTGAATGATTCATTTAACTCTTAGGTAGGGAAAACGGGCGAATGTACCAAGGTCATATCAGATGAGGTGTGGGTAGTATGTGGGTTAGTGGCTCTTACAGAACACGACAATTAAGCGAAAAGCTTGACATATGTTTACCTATTCCGCGTGGGGCTCACGTTTTGTGTCACATGATATAATAGAAAGATAATGTGATTTAGTGCAAGTATGATTACAACTGTGTAAGCGATTTATACATCTGTTATCAATGCTGTTAATAGTACTGTTGATATTATCATTATTATTGCCACAAATAAGACAAAAGTCGTTCTTCGGTTCAGATATTTTTTTCTTATATTTCTGAGGTTTGTAAGATGCGCATCTTAGTAATCACCCTGAGCGCGAGGCGTCTCGGCGGCCCTGATACCGTGAAGAGCCCTCCGGGTGAAAGGGCCCCATCAGCCCCAAGGAGGCGGGCGTGGATCCGGGAAGATGACGCACGCTGCCCGCTCATTATTAGCATCTCAACATCTCTCCTCTTGTCTTATCTCGCTTGGCCTCTCACGGTCGTAGGTCTTCCTCGGGCGCGTTCCCAGGTCTCGCTCGCCCTCGCCCCCCTTCGCCCGCCCTCGCCCCTCGGACTACGCCTCCGCTCGCCGCTCCTTTTGGAATCCCTTATTGTTTATTTTCCAGACTCCTAATTCGCCATCGTTATGAGAATAAACAAAATGGTAATTGCTAATCCATTGGTTTAGGATCCGATGCCGGGGATTTACTTGTTTTCTCTCCAAGCAGGTTTAAAAATGGATGTCCATATCCCCCCAGAAAGTTATTTCCAATATGGATTTCTTTTATTATTATTATTTTTATATGGATTATTTGTACTCGTATTTGTGTGCAGCTTTGGACGTCGTGGAGAGTGGGCGTTGTGCGTGCGGATCGCCACGGATTTGCCATTTGTTGGATCGCCTTTCTGTGCATTGTGAAGCTCTTGTGGTCGGGCTTTGTGGCGGCCCATAACGGCTCTTGTTCCTCTGGAATGGACGGCGCCTCATGGAAATGACCCGAAAGGGACGGTCTGTCGGGTTCATTGTGTTGATCTCGGAGGTTCGCGCTTCGCTGGAGATTTATTCCTCCTCCACCCGCCCCCTCCTCCATTCCCCCTGCACGCTGATCAAGATGACAGTGGCCTGTTTCGTCTAATTTCCAGATTTTCGAGAAATCGTCCGTGACTTATTCCAGCCTTTTTATAACTAGAAAATAAGAGGGAAAATGTTAACCGTTTGGGATCTTTTTCCCCCTCTGGTCATTTGTCCTCCGAAAATTCGAGCACCAGCTGCCTAAAAAGCATTGTACCCTATTCTAAATCAACAAGTTTTTCATGTGATAATTTATTAGACTGCAGTTCTAAAGAAATAGTAATAGCAAATATTGATAGCGTAATAGACGTTGCTGTCGACCGGCGATTTGTTGCTATATTGCCCCTTTTCCCGCCAATTTTCCCTGTCGCATTTTTTATTCCGGTGAAAGCAAGGACGGCCTGTAATTTTTCGCAAATAGGGCGGGTCGGTTTTTTTATTTTCGTATTTTGTGATTTTAGTTTTATTGCCTTTTTCAGGTGAAGGTCACTTTGGAATCGATTTTCCCTCGTGAACTTCTTTAATCTGAAAACTTTTATTCGTTATGGTTTTTGGAGAACCTGTTACTCTGGTAGTAAAGAAAATATGTTTTGATACCTTGTCGATTGTGCTCAGTTTGGAACTCCAAGGTAGCTAGTGGATATTTAGGGGCAACGTTTATAAAGTTTAATTTTCCGTGTAATGTAGAAGGGTTGTTTTAGGCCGCCCAGCATCACGACGTCCAATAAAGACTTTATCATCGACTCCGGAACTGTCGCGCCGCATACTGTAACCTTCAACTGTTTTCCGATAATTATTTTCCGTTGCGTATTTCCGTCTTCATGTTCGAAAAACCTTTTCCGCAATGAATAGGGGAAGGGAACACGCCGGGAAGGTAGATCCGGCCGCTGACTTTGGCGCATGGAAAAAAAAAGTGTTTCGATATTAGTGTGTTGTGTTATGAGCCTCATTAGGGTGACAAAGACGTTTGGAAATGTGAAAATTAACATTGGAAGAATTCGCTATGCTGAACAGAGGATTGTCACGGAGGAGGGATTTGTGAATGCTGATTTAATCGGTTTGGAGATTTATCGAAGATAGGGAACGCGAGTACACGGGACGAGGAGCCTACTCACGCCCATTAAATCCAATAGGCTTTGAGAGGATAAGGTGGGGACCTAGGTGAGGGGGGGGGGCAGAGAGGATGGGGCGTCAGGTGATACGTAGGGGCGAGGGGTGTGTGTGGAGTACCGCCCGCCCAAGGACAACACGCTTTATTAAAAGAGACGAAGTCAGGAAAATTACTGTATACGACCAGGAGTCATATTATGAAAACGATATGTAAGTATTGCTTGTTTATATGGGGGATATAAGCGGTTATGCTGATCTTCTGCTGACCCCCCCCCCCCTACCTGTGTGGAATGTGGAATTGAATTATTGTTGACTAGGATTACATTATTTTTGACTAGAGAAAAGGAGAAAGCATAATAAGA
>NC_061849.1:31295827-31298327 GCF_019202785.1 Penaeus chinensis | reverse complement strand
ATCCAATGAATGAGTGAAGGCAAATATTGGACAAAGCGAGCGTGATCCGCGTTGTGGGTGAAGGGATTCCGGGGCACGAGGAGGGCGAAAGGGAAGGTCGTGTGGGCATCTGTCTGGGTGTCGGTACCCTTCCCGCGCGCCGACTCTTGCGGTGGGTTGTTTGCGGAAGGGTTATTAGTGCTGGCATTTTCTCACTTTCTTTTTCCTTTTTTTTTTGTTAAGCTGGGTAAGAGGGAAAGGGAGAACGCATCGCCGTCAGTCTAATTAACGAGAGGGTTTTAGTGCGGGTAATCGGAATAATGACGTCATCGGGGGAAAGCTCGCTGATTGGCTGTTGCTTTTAATGTTCCTCTTTAAGACAACTTCCCACCTCCGAGGAAGAGGTCGCGAGAAAGCTTCTAAAGTACTTGCCTAAGCCGTGCCACTCTGAATGCCATAACTCGACATACAGAATGCCATGCGATGCCTATCTTCGCATTTCGCATTTCCCCGTGGTATTGCGAAGCGCAGGAGAAAGAGGAAGAGGAAAGGGAGAAAGGTAAAGGAAGAGAAGAATGGTAGAGGAAGAGCAGGGGAAGAAGCGTAGAGGAACAGAGAAGGAGAGGGATAGAGGAAGAGGAGAGACACGTGATTCTTAATAGTGAGAGGAGTGATCTCTAAGAGTGAGGATCTCGCGCTTTCATTCCCCGGTGCCATCTCCCCAGGGTGCGATGCCACTCTCGTAAGTGTGGTGGCGACCGTAATCTGAATTGCGTAATGCATTGAGGCCTAACGTCACCGGGTGCGCTCCTTCGCTTGCTTCGTGTTTTGCTCCTTCCCCTCTTCGTATTTTGTTCCGTCCTTCTCTTCGTACTTTGTTCCGTCCTTCTCTTCGTATTTTGTGCCTTTCCTCTTTTCGTATTTTCTTCCGTCCCTTGCTTCGTATTTGGTTCCGTCCTTCTCTTCGTATTTTGTTTCTTATCTCACTTCATACTGTTTTGAGCTGAGCGCCTTTGGTTGGTGTTAATGCCAAACCTACAATTGTATTCCTGATTAAGGACTTTTTAACTATTGATAAAATAACGGCGAGATGCTTGCACTTGGTCATTAGTTCGGACTCGCGTACATACACCCAGAAGAGAATCCAAAAAATGTGTAGTGGCGCCAAGGGGGGGGGGGGGGGGAGCGGCCTGCTATCGATCTCTCTTCGTTGTCTCTCGCGTTCCTGCCATCTTTTCTGTCCGTCAGTTTGCTCTTACTCTCCCCCTCGTTCCTCTTCCTGTCCCTTTTCTTCCTCTCCCTCTTTCGTCTCCTCTGCTTGTGTTTCTTTATTTTCTTCTTTACATTTTATGTGGCTCTCTCATTTTTACTCGTATTTTTGGGGTTTCTCGTGTGGCATTTTGGGTCTTTGTATATCTTTTGTTTCTACTATCCTTTTTGTTTTCGCATTGTCTCCATCGCGTTCGAGCTTCTTTACCCATCTTTAGTTTTCTTCTACTTCTTTTTTTTATCTGCACTTTTCCCCCTCACTCCGTTTCTCTCTTCCCTTATTTATTCCTTATCCTCTCAGCCATACAATCCGCACTGTATCCCCAGACCTTGTTCTCTTCCTCCCTACTTCCATTACGAACCTCCTCCACTCCCCCTTACCATCCCCCTCCCTTCCCCTCCCCTTCTTCTTCATCTCCCCCCCCCCCCCCCTCCCTCACTCATGCTGTCTTCCTGATGAGATTATCGCCGTCTGCTACTTGTTGATCGATCCCTTGTATCGTTATCTATTTTTATATATTTCTGCCAGCTTACTTCCTCTCCTCCTCCCACACCTGCTTTCCTTGTCCTCTTGCTCTCTCGTACTTGTTCGGAATTTCTTGTTTTTTAAAGTCACTTGAGAGGTACAAGATGAATCAAAGTTATCGATGCCTTGGCACTTGAATAATTGATTATATATGACATTTGGTTGCGTAGCTGTGTACACGTGTGTTTATGTGTATGTGTGTCTGTGTCTGTATATAATGTGTTATTATCAGCATCATCATCATCATCATCGTTATCAGCATCATCATAATTATTGTCATTATCGTTATTATAACTTGTTACTACAATTATTGTTAGTTTTCGTATTATATTTTTTTCTTTTTAATATCTCATGGATCCATTCAGCAAGGAAGAACAATATTTTTATTAATTCTGCATGTCTCTTCATTCTTTCATGCATCTCTCAAAGGAAGCTGTTACGATGGAGTGTTGACTCGAGTTCGGAAAATTTACGGAAAATATGAACGTTGCTTAGGGATGTGTGCGCTTGACCCCTGGGACCTGTTAACTTCACTAAGGTCACTGTATTTTTTTTTTTTTTTTTTTTAGTTATTTATTTGTTTATTTATTTATTTTAAGGGGTTGGATCGAGAACTTCTTTTGTTTTCCGTTCGATGCCAGGTTGTTGTTGAGAGGGGTGCTAACTGTTATGTAATTTATTTATTTGTAAGTTTATTTATTTGTTTGTTTATATGTTTGTGGCAAA
>NC_061849.1:31288327-31293327 GCF_019202785.1 Penaeus chinensis | reverse complement strand
TCTTTCCAGCACTTTTATTACGGCTGTCAATGTCACGCCGCCTTTGCATGTGACGTTTTATTAAAGCTGTGGCTGATAGATTCCGGTTTTGGAATTGGCCAAGAATGGTTGAATTGGGAGGGTGGGGATGGGTAGCTCATGAAAATATTTGTTTGTGTGTAAATAATGATTTCCGTGTGTTTGTATGTCTGTCGTTCATTTCCATGTTCATTCTTGTACTTAACGTACAAGAATGATCGAAAAAAGAAAATATTATTTTCACCATTTATTTGTTCTCTCATTATTTGGTTTATAACATAATTGTAATTTAAATTTAGCTGATGCGACATACCGTATCTTTCCATCGTTCAAAATAGCCAGCGTGGGTATCTTTGCGTTGTCTTCACAAAGCATTATTCCTCATCGCATGAATCCCTCATTCTGGACCCGCTGTTTTCTTCGACTCGGAAGCTTTTCTTCTAACAATGGATCAAGGATAGAAGTTAGCAGAAGGAGGGAACCAAGCTCTGGAGGGCGCACTTGTCGCGGGCGTCGGCGTGGGTGTGGAATAGGGGAGGGAGACAAGGGCGGCGCGAGGAAAGCCTTTCTCACTGACCCCGAGGTCGCTCGATATTCCTGGACTGCACGTGGCTGACGCGCGTGGCCTAAGGGCGTGGGGCTCGGTGGGGCCAAATGGGGCTGGGGTGAGGCTGGATGTGTCTCCGGACTTCGAGGAAAAGTTATTCTGCGAGAGAGAAGAAAGAAAGCGGGAGTTAGGATAAAAGGAGGTTTTGGAAGAGGTTGTCGATGGAAAGAGGAGGTGGGATAGTTGTGAGAAAGGAGTGGGATGAAAGGAGGTCGGAGGAAGGGATGTTATTTTCCCCGAAAGAGGGAGGAAGACGAACGGAGGGGAAAAGAGGGAAAGGAGAGAGGCGAATAAATAAATGATTGGTCTTATTTGGAAGACAATTTACCCGGAAGGAAAACTGCCTCATTTCGAGCTCCGTTCCGAGCCTTGTTGTGTAGCCGTGGGGGGCTGGGAGGGAGGGGAGATCAATAGTCGTTTGTTTATACTCCAGCTTTTGCATTTTCCCTTTTTTGCTGCGGAAAGGCAACTGTTATGAAGCTTAATGACAGTGCCGCTAAAAGACAGCGACGCAAGGAAAATGGGCGATTTCCGCGCTGGCTTCTTTGAAAATAATGATAATATGGATAAGGAAGAGAAGGACACAGCGCATGTGGATTCCTTTCTAATGGCGCAAAAAAAGGCGAAAAAAGGGCGCGACAAAAGGGTTAGTAGACAGACGTCTGGTTGCGTGCGTGAGGATACTGAATGTGAGGCAAGTGGCGAAGAATGTTTGTATTTGTGTGTGCGTGCGTACATGCCATTGGGTCGGCGGGGTATGCAGTTGACAGACGCCTGACTGACGCCTGGAACTAGTGCGGGCAGGGCACTCGGACCCTCGCTCCGGCTGACTGCGGGCCTCTCTCGCGTGTTGTCTTGGAACCGATTTCTTGCCGTGGTTGGGCGACTGCAGTGCTGCAGGCCATCACAGGGCTTTTCTTATTTCTGCAAATACTCGGTGTTTGCAGTTTTCGTTTTCATTTTATTTTTATTACTTCTTTTATTTACATTTATGCAGATAGTTCCCCTGTATTAGTAGCCTTTGAGCGAGACTTACAGGTAATGGCGATGTTAGAGAGCAATGCCTCCGAGCTTCCAAGCGCCCCCGGGAAACGACTTCGACGACAGCTCCTTTCCTCCCACTGATTCGCCTGAATTTAACAGCTGTGTTGGTGACGCGCCTGGAGGGGGGTAGAACCCTTATCCCTCCTTCCCCCCTCCCCCCTCCCTCCTCCAAGTGGGATTAGAACCGCTACTTGATGGACTGACCGATACGGCGGCTTAGGTAATCCTCCTCCGCCACCTCCTGTAAGGGATTTAGTTATTATGGGGTCTGTAATTAGGCCTGGCGTAAGATGACACTGTAGAGAGGGTTTGTAAGCCACTAAAGCCAGATTTGTATTACTTTGAATCAATAATCATGGCAGTGCCTGAATTTCACTGGAAAATTAAAGGTAAATGCTGCTATGCGTCACGTTTGCTATGTACAAACCCTTTCCCTCGCGGAGCACAGCTAATGACCTTAAATGGTTTTGGGATCAATAAGGGATGGATATTATGGGTGTGAATGGAGAGCAGGTGGCCGCTGCGGTGATCGATTGTTTTCATATAGTCACGTCCAGAATTTCCATTTCCCCCATTTTCTTTCGAATCTCTTCCTCTTATATTTGATGCATCTTTAAGTCTTCTTTTTCTAGCTTCAGAATGTTCAGTATGATTAGTGAAAGGAAGCGAGATGTTTTGCCATTGATTGCTGTTAGTAGCACGATGCACGACTTGGCACGCGCTGTCTGCAGGTCCCAAAGTGTACACACGAAAGTTGTTGGTGTCTAAGGCGACGACACGTGACGACAGAAGGTTGGCAGGGACGCCGTGCGAACAGATTCTTCATGAATGAGCAAAGCTTTCAAGCATCTTTATACGTCAGTTCTACAAGGGAAATAAAGGCTCGTAGAGAATCAGAGAATCGCAAAGGGGCTCGTAGAAGGAAGGTTGTGGGCCACGCAGCTTTAAGGAAGTTAAGGTAAAACTTCCCCCCCCCCCCCCACACGAAGCTCCTCATGACATCACGGGAGAAGAGGCGAGCACGGCCATTGGTGCCAGTAATGGGCATCCAGGGGGCGTTGAAGAGGGAGTTGGATGTACGTGGAGGGTGTAATGGGCGTCCCACCTATTTGTATGAGGGCGTGTCGATGTTCATATCACCGTGGGAAATGGGGCTCTTGGGAGACAGTTGTGGTTGGAGGTTCGAGTAGGAGGAAAGGGGGTGGGGAGCGGGGTCACTGGCCGAGGCGTCATGGCGGCGGCGGCGACAGGGAAATTGTGCCTGTGTGCCAGTGATCGGTCATGCACGAGGAATCGATGTGGTGCTCACTGCCCTGCCACGCCGGTTCTCCGTAACGCGTCGTCCCCGCCTGCCAGACACGTCTACCTGGCCACGGAGAGTGATGGGGACTCGGTTAGATTGACGGATGTCGGCCACAGGGCACTCCACGGATGTCAGTTGCCGCAGTACGCCCAGACGTTCCTCTTTCATGAACTTTATGTGCTCTTATGGATGCATGCCGCTTAATTTTATTTTTTTCTATTTTCTGACGCATCATTTCCCAAAACAGAACAAAGGACTCACCAACCGATACAAAATTAAGCGTCAACCATTTAAAGCCTCAGGTACCCCCCTCTTCCCCCCCGGACCCACCATAATCCCTGCACCCAATCGGTCTTAACGCACAACCCACAGACAGCCCCGACCCCTAATCTTTGTCAACCTTTTGCTATTACATAAATTCACCTTCGAGCCCTCACCACAGAGTAGCGTCGATGACAGGTCACCATAGGAGAGGCGAAGTCAGCAGCAGACTGTCATCGTAAGGCTTCTGGTGGCATATTGTCAGCACTCAAGGTCTTCTCGGGCCCGAACGCACTGTACTAATTGAACTACTGATGTTGATATTATGCAGGAAAGGAATGTTTGGTGTGTTATATGGCATTTGTTTTTGTTGCCTTATCAGCTACGATTCATTTTTTAAACCTTAATTCGGATGATTTTCCATTTCCGAAGATTCTATACTAAATCAAAATATTGAGAACCTGTACAGAAAAGGAACATCCATTATTCAGCGCAAGGGTAAATTACTCTAAACTTCTTTGTTGAAAGAGCAAATTGTACATATTTTGCGTTAATGGCAAGATCCTGCAGAGTGGGCGTGGCGAGGACAATAAGGCTTCGAGGGGAGAGAAATCTTCCTTGATGAGAATGTGGCTTGAAATATAACATGTCATTGTGCTGGAAAGGAAAGAGAAAAGTTGTGTGTGTGTGTGTGACAGAGACAGGAAGGCACACACACACACACACACACACACACACACACACACACACACACACACACACACACACACACACACACACACACACACACACACACACACAACACACACACACACACACACACACACACACACACACACACACACACACACACATACAGAGGGAGGGAGGGAGGGAGGGAGGGAGGGAGGGAGGGAGGGAGGGAGGGAGGGAGGAGAGGAGAGAGAGGAGAGAGAGAGAGAGAGAGAGAGAGAGAGAGAGAGAGAGAGAGAGAGAGAGAGAGAGAGAGAGAGAGAGAGAGAGAGAGAGCCTTTGAAGAGTTGAGATACTTCTAAAAGAATAAACACTTTCCTTTAAAGGCAAGTTTTAGTGCGGTGATGAATAAACATTCAGAACGGGCTTATATTTAGGTATTGCTGTCGGAGCTGATATACTTCTATGAATATTTGAATACTGAATGTATATATAACGCTGATGTGTTTTCCCTGTATGAGAGCCGTTGCATCTCGGTCATTATGTCTCCATCTGTGTTATCAGTATTACCATGCGGTATTCATCAGCATATCAATTTATTGCTATCTTATCGTTTGGTTACGTAAGATCTCGGAATAGTGATAGTACAACCGAGTTCCAGGAAAATGACGTTTGATTTCTAGAATTCGCAAAGGGAACAGAATGGGTGGCCAAAATACTCATTGGAACTATATATGTGTGTGTTTGCGATAGGGACCCTGCCATTTGTTGTGCAGGACCTGTAGGTAGAGAACAGATCTGAAGGTTCAAAGGTTTCCCTTGCTCCACATGGACGGAAGTCGAGAAACCAAAGGGAAATTCAATCTACTTCATTTTTACTTCTTCCCAAGTCAAGAGAACGTCCAGTAGTACTTTATAGTTAATGCATTTTATAGGGACATCATATGAACTAAGATTAACAATGGTCCATGGCAGAAATCGTGATTGGCGTTGCGTCTGGACATTGATTCCCTGAGGAAGAGGAGTGGGAGGAGGGTATACAGTGCATGTTGACCTTGGCCCAGACCTTTTCTTTCGTCGTCTCTCCCCTTCCTT
>NC_061849.1:31275827-31283327 GCF_019202785.1 Penaeus chinensis | reverse complement strand
ATCCCAAAGTCCCTAAAGTTTCAAAAGTTATGTATGGAAAATCAGAATAAGAGCATCATTTGCCAAACATAACTACCCATACAACTAGGAAATTTTATTACTTAAACATTTATTCCCTGTAGGAACAACAAACCGCTTTGCACATCGCCTCCCGTCTGGGTAACAGTGACATTGTTGTACTATTACTCCAACATGGAGCTGCTGTTGATGCCACAACCAAGGACCATTACACTGCCCTGCACATTGCTGCCAAGGAGGGTCAGGAAGAGGTGGCTAGTGTACTCCTTGAGCATGGTGCCTCCTTGACCTCCACCACAAAGAAAGGTTTCACACCTCTTCATTTAGCAGCTAAATATGGTAATATGAAGGTAGCCCGCCTGTTGCTGCAAAAGGATGCCCCTGTTGATGCACAGGGGAAGAATGGTGTTACACCTCTTCATGTGGCAGCACATTATGACCATCAGGTGAGTTATTGAGTTACTTTTACGGTAGAACTCAACTATATCTCATGATTAGTTATCTTCATACTATGATTTTTTTGTATATCAGCAAAAAGAAATTAGACAGAATTATGTAAGTGATTTAGTCTCATTTGTCTCAACAACAATCCTTTTCAGAATGTTGCCCTACTACTGCTGGATAAGGGTGCATCTCCCCACGCCACAGCTAAGAATGGTTACACTCCTCTCCACATTGCTGCTCGCAAGAACCAGATGGACATTGCAACAACGCTGCTTGAATATGGTGCAAGTGCCAATGCTGAATCTAAGGCTGGATTCACACCTCTACATCTTAGCTCCCAGGTAAGACCTCAAACTTATGACTTAACTGAGTTAACCGATAACTCCAATACCAATAGTTTTATCTGTAAAAAAAAGTATACATGTGTGATTTACATTTGAAATCTTTAATTTTCTTTTCTTTTCAGGAGGGACATACAGATATGGCAACACTCTTAATCGAACACAATGCTGCACCAGGAGCTTGTGCAAAGAATGGACTAACCCCATTGCATCTGTGCGCACAAGAGGATCGTGTCAATGTTGCTGCTATTTTGGTGAAGCATGGAGCCCAGGTAATTACTTCCTACCAAGATTAAATGGAAAGATATGAAAAAATAAAGGTTTTTTTATGGTGATTACTTTTATAAAGTTCTTTCTTTTGATATAATATTAAAGAGCTTTTATTTTCTTCTTTTCAGATTGATCCAGCAACAAAGGCTGGTTATACACCACTGCATGTTGCCTGTCACTTTGGGCAAATGAACATGGTGCGCTTCTTGCTACAGCATGGTGCCAAGGTTGAGTCTTCAACACAACTTGGGTGAGTGGTTTTACCTTTTAGTACTGTACATTTCAAGTTCATCACTAGATATTGTAGCCTTTTCTTTTGAATGTAACTGAACACAAGCCGTAGAGAAATCATTACAGATTAAACATCAATTGTTCAACATTCACTGGTTTTGGACCTGAATTTAGGTGTCAGAGTTAGCATTATGGCTCCTTGACTGGTTGTGGTTTAACCTACATATTTACATGAAATTTAAATTGTGTTATATGCATAAAAAGATTATTATAGATTAATATTTGTTATATGAAAAATACAATGCACCTTCAGGGAATATTAAAAAAAAAAAAAAAAATTTGCATTACTATTTAAGGTTGAAATGAATTAGCCCAGAATGAGATGAAAACAAATATCTTGTGGAAGTAATGAAAAGTCGATAGTTTCCTCATAGGCTTTTGAAAGAATTAGAAAAGTGTTAAGTGGTTTTTACCTGATAACATGGTATCACAGGAGATATGGTGGAGATAAGAATAAAGACACAAGATAAGGATGATAAGATATGACCCCAATGTGTCGCACAGCAGTCAGTCTCACACAGAACCTAAATAACACAGTATTACCTGAAGATGTAGATCTTATTTACTGGGCTTGCTTTATTGTATATTGGATAGGCAATTTTATTTTCCCTAAGAGTTGACAGTGATTCTTTTTGTGGAAGGGTTACAATTTGGAAAGGGAGTGTACCTTGTGCATCAAAAAAGCAAGCCAGACCTATTAAGAATTATTGATTACTATTATTATTTTTTGATGATTTTGTATAAGTAAGTACAGATATATATTAGGTGTATAGTTTGCTTTCATTTCATTTGCAGGTTATATTTTGTTAGTCAGTGTAAGCTTGAAACTAGTTTTATTTATGCATACTGATAGAATTTTATAATAATATATCTGCAGAGCACTCATTGTCAAAGTATAAGAGACTATAATCAGTTTATTCTTTACAAAGTCTTTCTTGTAAGAGATTAAGTTTATATAATAGCTGACATATATTGTGATTTATTCCCCAACAGGTACACTCCTCTCCACCAAGCAGCTCAACAAGGCCACACTCAGATTGTCAACTTGCTCCTCGAAAATAAGGCTGAACCTAACGCAGAAACAAAAGTGAGTTTTTTTTTTTGTTTTGTTTTTTCTGCTGATTTATATGTTTGAATGAATGTTTCTAAATATGTGGGTGGATTTCCCTTGTGTATCTATATATACATATGCAACTGTTCATGATGGATTTCTCTGTAGAGGTACAGGTGCTTGTCTAACTGGAAATGAATGAATGAGTACCTGAAATTAAGAATGTGGATGTTAAGATAGACCAGTTTTCCCTGTTGACTACTACTATTATTATTTGAAAAAATTCAAACCAATATAATTTATCATTATATTACAAGTTACCAAAATTGATAGTACAGAATATTTGACATCTTACTGATTTTTTTTTTTTTTTTTACTAACTAAGTTTGTATTAATGGGAAATTCAGATTTTTTATTGTGCTTCATGTGGCATATACTTTATATACATCATTATATTTTTTTCATTGAACATTAATCTGAAAAGTACTGATACTCTCTTTCTATTCCCATTTTATAAAACAATTAACACTATTCAATTCTTTAACACAGGACGGCAAGACGGCTCTAAGCATTGCACAACGTCTCGGCTACATTTCTGTAGTCGAGACACTGAAGATTGTGACAGAAACAACCATTACTACTACCACCACCACTGTCACAGAAGAGAAGTACAAGGTGGTTGTGCCAGAGACAATGCACGAGACCTTTATGAGTGAATCAGAAGATGAAGGAGGTAGGTGTTTCATTGATAGATTAAGGATACAAGTACATGTAAATCATTTCATTTTGGTTTGGAAGTTTTGCAAACAGATGTGTTTTGGAGTTGTTGTTTTTTCTAATTGGAATTCCTTTTGGACTCAGTTGTTGATGTGAGGGTTAGACTGTGAAGTTTGTTTGTTTTGTGATTTTCTGCCTAAATTCAGTCAGTTTTTTTTGTAGTTCTTGATGGTTTCATAGGTTGATTATTCTAGGTTTTAGCCGGATAAATTTACCTTTTGTCTGATGACAACTTTTTGTGATAAATATTACAGTGGAGTGTTTCTTGCAATTAATAATCATTGTCTCAGTAGACATGATCATGTATATATTTAATTTTTAAGTTTGAGGCATCCTTACTGAGCAACAGTGTTCTATTTGTGTACTTCTATAGGATTCCCCCCCCTTATGCTTAATTGCTGAAACTGTTGATTAGCTAAGCTTTATATTTGTACATATGATAATCAACTGCTTCACCTTGGCACAATGAAGAAAAATTATTTGCCTGAAAATTGAGATACCTTAAAGGTTTTTGGCATTTGTTTTTTAGACCATTTTTGTAGACATTGTCAGCTAAGGATTCCAGAATAGTTACTGAAAAAAGAGTGGAATGAATGGGAATGGAACTCTGTCTTATGCTGGCTTAGTACTTTTTAAAGGCTTTGCACTTACCAGTATCAGTGTTATATGAGGTCACTGGGAAAAGCATTACCTTCTGTGAGAATGGATGGTTGAGCGTGTTTATGCATTTGTTATTAGAAGTTTGATCAGAGAGCTGAGTGCAAACCATTATCTTTGTATTGGTTCTTGAAGCATGGTCTAGAATGTATTGGGAGATACTTTTCAGTGCTAGGTACAGTTTGAAGAACTGACAAAAGCCTCTTTTTTTCTTGATTATTTGACCAAGTGTGTTTCATGGATCTTTAGTTAACAATCCCAGGATAATAGATGATTGGTAATGTTTAGTTGGAATGTTAAGAGTGCCTTCTATTTTTTGGTTTTCTTTGTCCCTGACTTGATACTGAAGAAGTGTGATGTAATTTTTTAATAACTTATTGTTTGAAATGTTGATATCTTTTAGGATTTGTTATGATTTTTCTTTTTTTATGTGTTTATTTACTACTTTTTTTATCACACAAACTGACTTCCATATTTTTTCAATGAATGACATATTGACTGGCACACAGGACGTCTGCTTATGTTACAGTTATCTTAGCCAATAATTTGATGCTTTTTTAATGCACATTATTGCATTGATATGGCATGCAGCCCTTTTAAAGCAGCACGTAATTTTATTTTCTTCTTTTTTTTTTTCTTTTTTTTTTTTTAATTTGTTTGTTTGTTTAATTCTGCATGTGCAGGGTCAGTGCTTATTATTTTACTGTAGATGAGATTTTATAAATCATTATACTTTATTGCTCTTGCTTTTTTTTTTTTTTTTTTTTTTTTCTTAGTTTATTTTCACTGATAAGCAAATAAATTCAGAATACATTCTATGTTCAATAAATTGAAATGTGAAGTGTAATTTTAGCATGTCATTGCCTCTGAATGAATGAATTTTTTTAAGTAGAAGTTCTTGTTAAAGGAATATAATTATATGCATGAGAGAGCAACAGTGCAGGGCATTCTCAAGAAGCATCGTCAGCCAGAAGGGTAAGGAGCAGCCATTACTCTAAAGAGACGTGACGAGTGACAGCATCGTGACAAAGTGTAGTTTAGATTTTGCTTATGATCCTGATTTATCCTTCATTTCTTGAGTCCTTTTAGTGATTGTGCATATTGATGTTGATATTAGTTGCCCAGAGGGTTATTTCATTTATAGTCTGGTAAAAGATATGCAGATAGGCTATAATCAATTAGCACTGTAACAGTTTGACTGGGCACAAAATATAATCCATATCATTTATATGACTGTAAGAGATCATTTTATCAAGATATGAACTTCATTTATATAAAGTGATTTACATGGTGCACTAGAGCCCATTGATATATGTTTTCATTTAGATGAAAATAGGTAATTGAAAATCAAGAAGGGATATCAGGACATAATGTGTCTTTTTCCAGTAACATTGCATGTGATGAATAACCAAAGATATGTGATATGCAATGAAAATGAATGATAATGAAGTGTGTTCATAAAATTTCCATCCAGAATTGACCTTTAATAAGTTTACCAAACTTTATTTCATCTTTTTTTATATATGTCTTCTTAGTTGCCCATTGTTAACATCGAACTGAAACTGGAAAATATATTTTACAACTTCCTAATATAATTCTGTGTGTATTCATGAAAAGTTTCCTTCCAAACTGTTATATCAAGTTTTGGAGAGTATCACATTGGGAACATATTACCCTGTTACATATAAAGTTGCTCATAGTTCATAACCTTTGTTGATGTTGTTATTTCTTATTGTAATGTGTAGCTTTGGGCTGATACATTATTCCTGTATTTAGTATTGTTTTTTTATTTGTCTGAGAAAACATAGTTTTGTCACTTGGATGGTAATATTATTTAAGCAAAGATCCCGTGTAAATACTGCAAGTTGCATGGAGTTACTAACTGAAGATTTTTAACCAGGAGTAATATAAAATACATTTTTGCTAAAATCATTTCAGTTTTGAAAAATTTATTGCAGTCCTAAGCATGATTAAGAAGTCAAGACTATGAGACCCTGTTTGATAACTGACACTCTCCTGGTGCTTGCCTAAGTTTTATGATGTATGTTGCATTCATTTTGAATTTGAACATCAACCTGATTTCTGGTGTTCAGATTTGAAGTAGCAATTTACCAATATAGATAAATTATATATGGCATATATAGCCATCTGCTGAAAAAATACTAATGTAAAAGACTTCAGCAAGCACTCCAAGACAGACATAGACCTAGGCGTGACAACACTGCAGAAAGCTGTTGCTGACTAACCCTTGTCCGTTGTGGGTGTTGTTTGTGTCCAGGTGACGACACTCTGGTCTCCTCCATGTTTGGTAAGCAGCAGCACGTCACGCTCCCGTTCTATGAAGGACAGTTACGCTACACCAGTAAGTCTTAATTATGAATGATAATATCAGGAATGTAGCTCTTCTATGCGCTTTTTGGAAAATCCAGGAAAAATTCAGAATGTTTCTAAACATTTGTCAAGATTATATATCTGTTATTATGTTTGCGTATACTTTAAGGTTAAGGAATAAGACAGCTGTAGAATTACCTGAAATTTGAGGTTTAGAATACATTAACAGTGCAGTTCTTGATTTTTCCTGCATTGATATCTTGTCAGTGCATGACAAGTTGTCCTTTCCATGTTAGTGGTGGCTTATTGCATGGATACAGAATTTCAGTTTATTAGTGTTGCTAATGCTACTGTATAAGCTCAGTATTCAAAGAGAGAATTAGTGCTTTAATGATTCAATGTTAGCATGGGGACAACTTGCTATCAATAAGGTTTATTCTTGCATGCAAAAAAAAAAAAAAAAAAAAAAATTCTGATTGTACAAGATCTCAAGACATCTTTGAATGGTACTGAAAAAGGTTTCCCCATTTACTGGAATGGAAATCCTCTGCAGTATTTGAATCAGCTATATATATTAGCAAGCTTCACATTATTATATATTATGTTCATCTGTTCATTACTAAAACTGTTGCCTGTAATTGGGCAAATGATTTTGCAATGTTTCTCAGAATGAATTATAACAAGTTTACAGCCTCACTTAGTACACTAAGCATGGAGATCTGCTTGGAAGGTATAATGGAAGGTTGATGTTTGCTGAGACAAAGTATGATTACTTGATGTACATGGATACCTGGAGGATTAACAAATGGTAACAGTGAACACATTTTAGATAAAACCTAGTAGTATTATGTAAACCACATGTTTCCTTCTTTTTACTTTATATTTTTACTATTATTGTGACATGAGGTGGTGGCTATTGTTTGTACTGGTGATAAGACCATTCAGATTACACTTATCAGGTTGGTGAGGTGGTAAATAGGCACTGAACCTAGTGCAGGACATGGTGATTTAGCATGAAAGTCAGTGTAATTTTTAGAGGGAAAGAGAAGGACCTTCACTCACAGGTAAAGGTATACCTAAGAGTAATAGTAGCAGTACCTTGTCATGAACATATGTTTCTCCTTGATTATGAAAGTATTAACTGAATACATAGATATTTATTCACTTGTTGATTTTTTTCAGTTTTGCATACACATTTTTATTGTGATTAAAGAATTTCATATTATCATTACATTGATATTCCTACCTTCATTACCATATACATGGATACAGATTTACAACTGGCCATTATCTATATGTACTACTGTGTATGCATGTGCA
>NC_061849.1:31270827-31273327 GCF_019202785.1 Penaeus chinensis | reverse complement strand
GAATTTGTGATGTTTGATCATTATGATTCAGATATCTAAGAAATTATACTATCAACAAGAACATTATTAGCCAGACTTAGTAGGAAATGTCGTTCAGGAAAATTATTTTATGGTATAAAAATATAGTAAAATTTATAATACTAAGGGCCATTTGACATTGGAAACTAAAACATGGCAACCTATGCACTCTCTGTTGTTGGATTTACCAGGACAATTGTATGAATTTTAATAGGAAATTAATGTAATATACCATGGTCATTTCACTAGTTACAATAATGTGCATTCTCTAGGTGAAATATATCTTTGACACCACCAAAAGTGTAAAAGCAGTGCACAGCAAATACACTTGCCAGTCTGCACAAAGCATTTTAGAAGGACAGGAGGTGAACATCACTATAGTTACCATCTCGTAGACCTGGTACCTGATTTCACTTGACATGCAACTACAGAATAATATATTGTAGACTAGAACTGTTTGTGAAATTGAAGGAGAACTGTATGACTTCAAATATGAAGATAGTATGTGTAGTATTTATGATACTGAATGACCATAAATCTATAAATCATTTGTGATTGCAGCAATTTGTTTTTTGTTCTTTTCTGCATTTTTGCATAATTACAAGCCAAACACTTTGTACAAAGGTATCCACCTCTGTATCATGCAACCGTATCATGTCATATATCTTTGCTGCTGGTCTTTTTTTTACATATGTTTCTGCTACTAGCATTTTAGTTGCTGTATTTTAGTTGCTCATGTTGAATGACCCTTAGGGTCAAGAAAAATGGCTCAAGAGAAGAATGTTATAGATATAAACTTTTTGATATGTTAGTATACAGCAAAAAGTTGTTATAGATTGATGTTCTAAGTTGTCAACCGCCCAAAGTCCTCTTGCATTACTAAAAAAAATAATCAAAACAGTAGGAACACAATTATGGATGATATACTGTAAATATATTATTGTGTTTGATAGAAAATTATATTTTCAAATTAAAAGCCTCTTTATTGAATTGCTAATCTGTTAATGGTTAGGAAACATTTTTTCACCACATTTATGAGATTAGTACACTTCATGATACTTGGTTAGTATGCATTGTTTAATACATTTTTTAAGTTCTACACATTTTCTGCATTGAAAAAGCTTTCATTGTTCTTGTGTAGTACCTTACTGAAAGGTCTCTGATTAGAAGCTATATTATGTTTTTTTTTTATTTAACAATATTTTATTCTGCAGGTAGAGTACGAATATTTGATACTTTAAATGAATGTGTTCCTATGTAGTTTTTATTTCAGGTAAAGCTGGCTTTTAGTAAAATAATGGAAAATGTACGGTCATTAATAGGCTAATTGCACATTAGTACCTTTCTCTCACTTATTTATTATTTTATATTCAAGAATTAAAGTCAACATTTTGTAGCAAGGGCTTATCGAGCTACTAGAGCTACTAACTGTTTTGGAAAGTGCATAGTAAATAGTCATTTGATAGGCTAATAATATTATTACTGAAAGTCTGTGATTATATCTGGCATTGGTAGGCCGGAGTCTCTCAACACCACCCTCAACACAACCATTGACTCTGCCATGATCGAGTCTCAGATCATCCCGACTCAGGTAGCAAATCAGTTATCTGCCCAAGTGAACCAGACCCAGGTGCAGCAGCCTGTAGGTCAGAGTGCCAAGGGTCAGGTCCCTGCAGACCAAGATTCAGTACCTGAGAAGGCTGCAGAGATTCTCAGTGGGTGGGAAGGGTATGTCCTGCAGATGTTGTGTGACTCCAGGAAAGAGCTCATAGTAGTGAAAAAAGTACAAGTATGAGTGCTTTTTTTTTTTTTTTCTTTCTTTCTTTAACAATGATTAGCTTCATCAACTGAATTTTGCAATTCTCTAAAAGGGACTAGTTATTGCATTTGTTTTTTTTATGCCATTTTCTAGTTGCCAGCCAATTCTCCTTCATTCATGATGAAAATGAGTAATCCAAATTTATTGATTGATTGAATTTTTTTCTTTCTTTTCTTTTCTTTTCTTTTCTTTCTTCCTCCCTCCCAGATATATTTTACTTTAAAGAAGTATTTCTTATAAGGATTTACTGCATAATATAACTTTCAACCCCATCACCATGATATAGGAGGATTGGAATGGCGGAAGTGAGTTGAAAATACACTAATATATGTGCAGCAAAAATGAAGTGAAAAAAAAAAAAAAACTGCAAATTTAGGCATATAATTGATAAGTTTTTGCTGAACCGTAGATCATAGATATTTACTACTAGAAAGAAAAGACTGATTTTAATGAGCTTTCCTGGAGGAAACATACACTTTGATAGAGTGACATTTATGTGTGTGTGTGGTTTGGACCATCCCCTCATACCCTGGCCAAGCTCAGAGTTATGTCTTTTAACTCTGATCAGGAGTTTTATTTTAGGAATTTACCACACCCTGATTACAGACTTTGCTAATATTCCATACTTATTTGGCTGAATTTGCAAGTAGTTTACAAAAGCTT
>NC_061849.1:31258327-31265827 GCF_019202785.1 Penaeus chinensis | reverse complement strand
AATGGAAATTCCACTTTATTGAACCCAGATGAAGGCATCATTTGGTTGTGTCCTTGTTTCATTTTTGGTAGATAGATTGTCAACATGGTCATTATTTTCGTGTTCAGTATTGATATTTATGAATAATTTCATATGTTGGGAATATTTCCATGGGCTATGTATTTCATTTACTGTACTGTACTAGCTTTGTGGATTAAAAGCAAATGTACACATACACATACCTTGATGTGTGTATATTTACATATGATCTATCTGCAGCCCTGTTATTATCGAGGTGCCACACTTTGCCTCCCTGCGTGGCAAGGAGCGTGAGATTGTGATCCTTCGCTCAGACAATGGAGAGACCTGGCGTGAACATACACTGGAGGCCACTGAGGAAGCTGTGCAGGAGGTCTTGAACGAGAGCTTCGATGGTGAAGGTTAGTGATTGAAAACTTCCATCTTGATATGATGATAGTTAGGTAAAATAAGATTTCAAGTAAATGACTTTAAAGATGCATATGTGATTACTGTTATATTTTGAAGAACTCAAGTGACATCTCTTTGTAGATTTAAGACTGCCATTTACCACATTTTGTTTTGCAGTAAAACTTCAAAAATATAATCTTCTTCATTGTTAATATCTAGTTTTGGTAGTGAATCAGTTTATTCTTATTTTTACTTTTGCAGAGTTGAAGCAACTAGAGGACCTCAACACCAACCGCATCACACGCATCCTCACAACTGACTTCCCACAGTACTTCGCTATTGTTACACGCATCCGACAAGAGGTCAGTTGTTACTTGTGAGCTTGGTCTCATTTTAACCGTTGATGTATTTGATGTTGATTTTAATTTCCAACATCCTATAAGCACTGGTTGTTAATATTAGTTTGGTAAATATTATGTATACTGTAAATAGAATTTTCATTGTTATTGGTGTAATGTTCTTGTAATATTGCTGCCCTCTTTATCTTTGGTATTTTGTTTAATTTTTTCTAGGTCCATGCCATCGGACCTGAGGGAGGAATGGTGTCATCAACAGTTGTACCACAGGTCCAGGCAGTGTTCCCCCAGGGAGCCCTCACCAAGAAGATCAAAGTGGGACTCCAGGTAAACCTCTTCAAGCCACGCAAAAACCACACTGGACCCATGAAAAAGATTAGCGTGAATAACATCCCAAAGAAGAAGCGATTTAGTCTTATTTGGTGAAGTAGTAGTTGTTGAAACAGGTTGAGAAGGATCAGGGAAATACTCAATATATCTTTTCATTTCATATAATCTCTTTTTTTTTCTCTTTTTTTTAATTAATTTATAGGCTTTTAGTAATTTGCAGAAAGTTGAAGGAGGAAAATACTAGAAGATAATAGGAAAATTAAAAATTAATCTACAAATTTTCAATACTAAGTTTTTTTTTTTTTTTTAATGATTATTTGAATGTGCTCCCTCCTTCCTTCCCCCTTCCCATCCTCTCTCCTCTCCATCTTCCCCACTCTTCTTGCATCCCTCTTCCTCATTAATCCTATATGGCAATAAATGAAATTAACACTATGATTGTAAACTAATTTCTATTTCTATCTGCAGCCCTGTTATTATCGAGGTGCCACACTTTGCCTCCCTGCGTGGCAAGGAGCGTGAGATTGTGATCCTTCGCTCAGACAATGGAGAGACCTGGCGTGAACATACACTGGAGGCCACTGAGGAAGCTGTGCAGGAGGTCTTGAACGAGAGCTTCGATGGTGAAGGTTAGTGATTGAAAACTTCCATCTTGATATGATGATAGTTAGGTAAAATAAGATTTCAAGTAAATGACTTTAAAGATGCATATGTGATTACTGTTATATTTTGAAGAACTCAAGTGACATCTCTTTGTAGATTTAAGACTGCCATTTACCACATTTTGTTTTGCAGTAAAACTTCAAAAATATAATCTTCTTCATTGTCAATATCTAGTTTTGGTAGTGAATCAATTTATTCTTATTTTTACTTTTGCAGAGTTGAAGCAACTAGAGGACCTCAACACCAACCGCATCACACGCATCCTCACAACTGACTTCCCACAGTACTTCGCTATTGTTACACGCATCCGACAAGAGGTCAGTTGTTACTTGTGAGCTTGGTCTCATTTTAACCGTTGATGTATTTGATGTTGATTTTAATTTCCAACATCCTATAAGCACTGGTTGTTAATATTAGTTTGGTAAATATTATGTATACTGTAAATAGAATTTTCATTGTTATTGGTGTAATGTTCTTGTAATATTGCTGCCCTCTTTATCTTTGGTATTTTGTTTAATTTTTTCTAGGTCCATGCCATCGGACCTGAGGGAGGAATGGTGTCATCAACAGTTGTACCACAGGTCCAGGCAGTGTTCCCCCAGGGAGCCCTCACCAAGAAGATCAAAGTGGGACTCCAGGTAAACCTCTTCAAGCCACGCAAAAACCACACTGGACCCATGAAAAAGATTAGCGTGAATAACATCCCAAAGAAGAAGCGATTTAGTCTTATTTGGTGAAGTAGTAGTTGTTGAAACAGGTTGAGAAGGATCAGGGAAATACTCAATATATCTTTTCATTTCATATAATCTCTTTTTTTTTCTCTTTTTTTTAATTAATTTATAGGCTTTTAGTAATTTGCAGAAAGTTGAAGGAGGAAAATACTAGAAGATAATAGGAAAATTAAAAATTAATCTACAAATTTTCAATACTAAGATTTTTTTTTTTTTTTTTTATAGTCTTCTAGTCATAGACAGAGTTTAAAAGTAATATGGGATGATTTACCAAATTAAAAGCTTTTCTTAGAATCTCTTTTTGAACAAGAAGTTTAAGAATACTTTGTGTATTCCAAAACCCAAATTAATAGACAGGTATTATCACTTACAGTAAATAGAGAGAAATTTTTTTACACATGATCACACACACACGCACACATGCATATACACATACACATATACATACACATACACATGTGCATTCAGAACAGACAAACAGACATGCATAATTAGAAGGAGAATATCTCAGACACATTGTTTGGTGTATGTTTATAGGATGTAATTTATCAATTTTCTTCCCTGTTTTCTTTTTTTTTATGATTTGTTACCAGTCAACTAGTCATGTTTTTGTTTATTATAGTTCTCAATCTTTCTTTTCATTTTGGAGTTATCTCTCCATATGTGTATACTACTTTTCTGTAGCTCATGTGTTTTACAAAAGTTGATTTCAACATTCAGAATATTTTAAAAACTTTAGTGCCTGCCGTGAAAATTGGAGTCATCGTCATACGTCACGTAATGTACATTCCTACAGTGGAGTCCAATGTGGGGCACAAGTTTAATACTGCATGATGGCAATACCATTGGATCACTGCCTTTGTTTGAACAACACTGCTCTCTTCATTTTTGTTTTGTTTTTAATTGCATGCTGGATAATTTGCATGGGTATTAATTTTATAGTGTTGCTTATTTATTGGTTTATGCCTTAATCCTTTGTTCCTTCAGTTTTTCTTTCATATTTTCTTTTTTTTTAAGAGTTTGGGTTTATTAAACTGGAAACAAACACTAGTCATTTCTAGTCACTAAATTAGTTAATATGACACACATTAGCTATAGGATAAAGAAGACTTTAGATGGCAAGTTACACAAGGAACTGCTTATAAAAGAAGGTAAACAAATGACTCAGATTGAAAGAAAAATGTTCCAGGTAATGTATAGGGAAGAAGCCATGACTGATGTGAACCCTAGTAAGTCTCTCAAGATTATGCACGCCCAAGGATTAGAATAAGTAGTGCCTAGACTATGAAAGCTAAATGATAGATTTAGGATTCTTTCTTGCTGGTCAGTTCACCATACTATAGAGGCTGTAGTAAATACCAGACTCCATTTCTCATTGCTGGTTCCCACTTGTTTCCCATAAGAAAATAGATCAGCTAATGAACAGTCATGAAATACATTTCAGTATTATGTCCTTTTCATTGATTTTAAGAACTTAAAGGGGACTGAAGCTCAGAATAGTCAAAACAGAAATGTTCTTTCTGCAGACTTATAGAAGAATGAAACACATTATTCTGAAATTAATATTTTCTAAAAATTGCCTCTCATACACAACTTTGCCATGGTTGTTGAACTAATATTCTCTAATAGACCAATAACTTCCAAAATGCCTTACTTCATATCTTTGTTTTCCCTTCTGAAAGCATCTAAAAGAAAAACCAAAAGTTCCCTCTCACTTGAATGTAAGGCAGAGAATATATAATAGATATTCCCTTAGTAATCTGTGGGACCAATTTTGCACAGTTGCAAAGCTTCTGAGTGTCATGAGGTTCTAGTGAGAATATCATGCAGATACAAAGTTCAAAAAAAGCACTTTTGTACATAAATGCACATGCACATGCATATGTACACATTACCACTCAGATATGCTAATAAATTTCATCCACTTATTGTGCTTAACTTTTGCAGTCATACTAAATGTTCTTTGTCTTTTTTAACCTTGTGAGTAGAGTACTTAATGGTGATTGATAAAACAGTACTAAGACCTCTATAGTTTGGAGAAAAGGCTTCTGATCACTTTCATTCCTTCTATAGAGCAGAAAGAATGTAAGGAATAACATTTTATATCTTGAAAGGATATTACATTTTTTACCCTAGCTGGATGATTTATTCAAATATTCATTTTCTCCAGCTTTCATAGCATTTAAATAGTGATGACTTCAAAAGAATAGTCCTCTGTTACTGAATTTAAGTTAATTTGTAATTTAAATTTTCTAATCCATTGCTTCATGGTAGGATAATTGCCAATTGAAAAAATGGGAAATTGACTAATGGAAAATATTACTGTTCGACAAATCAATTCATTAGATGTTAATGATTGAAGAAACTATTCCAATCCATACCATAGGGATCCCAAATGCTATGAGACCAGTGACTTCAGGCCTTAGAATCAGCTTCAGTAAGGTTCACTCTCCTAGCTATGGATGTAAAGTTAAGCCTTATTGTAATAGCCTAAGGTCAGAGCCACTGGTGGTGTCACTTATATATATATATATTGCCTTTTAAAGAGGATTATTTTTATATGTAGACATGACACCTATGCCATATACTGTAGAGGTTTTTATGTGTTTAGAGACGAATTGTGATTATCAAAGAGTGTAATATGTACATTTTGCTTATACAAAAAACAAAATTGCTAGTTGATTATATACTTAAGATAGCCTATGATATATGATGGTAGGTTATGATGATGTATCTTATTGTAGTGTAAAACTTAGTTACTATTTTAATTCAAATGTTTGAATGATAGTGATCGTATCTCATGATATTTATTTATCTCGTGTTTTAAGAATAGTGAATCTCAAAAAACAAATTATGATAGAAATTATGCTCAAGAGCGAAGTTGCTTAGGTCACCAGCATTTTCTCTACACCATCACAGAATGATTAGTAAAGCAGATCTGTGGACAGTAATAGGAAGTTAATACTCAAATGAAAGTGTAAAAACATGAAAAGTAAGATTTGTGATTATTGTGTCAGCAGGAGACTGTTATTACTGTCTGCAGGACTAACACCATTTTAGTTTAGAAGCCAACATCTTGTTATCTTCATTTCTTCTAACAGCACATGCCAGTGAATGGATTACACCAGCCTATTGTTTCATTGAGGCCAATTTTGTCATAGCCTCACTTCTTCAGATACTAAGAGTTAATTTTGAAACACAGTTACCTAGATGTCTCTTTTCCTGGCTGATTGGAATACCATGATCAGGGAAACAGTTCTTGATTTTCTTTTATACTAACTGAATATGTCAAATTTTTGGAATAGTGCCAAGGCATCAGGTATATCAGGCTGGAGTGTCCACTGCACTGATGCAGGTAAGAAAGATACTCACAGCTAATTACAAATCATGTACAGCGCACATGTAGTTTCTTGTGCAATGCTAGGAACTTCCAATGTGAACTGTGGTGCTGTATGTGAACATGTAACTCTCTGTGTGTCAGTTTTCCAGTCACTTGAGAGCATGGTGTGAAAGCATTGATTATTAAGACAGTGAATACATATGTAATTTAGTTTTCACTTTGCACTTACTAACTTGTACTAGGTTATTTCCCTGTGCTCTTAGGGACACTAGAATGCTAACTGGTGACTCGATGAGGACTGTATGCAGTTTACCTAAATCTGCCGAGTCATTGTCGAAAACAGGGGTAACTTATTGGCTATGATCAATTTATTAACATGGCTTGGCTAACTATTGGCTTGCTACTAACTGCAGCACAAACTAACCATGTTAGCTAGTTTGTACCACAGTCTTGGAGAAAATGCCCAATAAACTTAGTTAAACGCAAGTGGCATGAAGTTTGTTTTCACCAACTCACCTGAACGTGTGTAAAATGCAGTTAGCAAGGTTCGATGAAACAGCATTGGATCAGTCCACGAACACTGTAGTTATTAAGTAGATTTTTTCAAGGAATGTACAGTAGTATAGTTATTTCATCTCAAGAACACTGGACCTTGTAGAAACAAATGTAGAAACCACAGTTGAACTGAATTTATTGGGCTTTCGTACCACCTAATCTTCTCTTGATGCTCTGTGCTCTCTATGTGCTTTCTGTCTTGTTTGTTTGTTGGCTGCATTGTTTGTCCATGCTGTGTCGAGCCTCGCTGATGCTGCTGGGTTACACGCATCTTATAGCAGTCTAATCTTGAATGTTTCCACCTTTCATAATTATGAGTTACATCATGGCCATTTCCCTTTGAATTGCTTTTGTGACTGATATTGTATTAGACAAAAACATTGTTTTTGAAGATTTTTATATTTTTATCTAAAAAAATCATCAAGATTTGACTGCCACACTTGATACAAGATGAGATGATTTTTGAAACTGACTATGACTCTATTCCTGAATTTCTGCAGAAGACACATAATGTACATTGTTATATGTCAACCAAGGAAGAGAGAGATAACTCGACAATGAAGTGTTTTGTATTTTTGAACAGCTGTATAAATTCGTAGGAGGTACCAGAAGTATGCCTACAAATATTCACTTTCCCATATGAAAAGGCCTTGTGACAAATTTACAGTGAATGTCATGTCCTACCACGCATTTACCTTTTGTGTCAAAATTGATAGATAGCAGAAAATACATTTTTGTTTAGAGTTTAGTTCAGGAGAACTGACAGATAAAAAAAGACGATGTTGTATAATAGATTCTTTTGAATTTATATACTGAAGTAAATGTGAATGTTTGAAAATTATATCAAGTTTGAAGTGAAGAAAGGGCTCCAAACAAGATGAAAATAATAATTATTAAGATTATTAAAGATTTACCTCGAAATAGAAGCAAACACATGCACTTGTTCAAGCACACACACACACACACACACACACACACACACACACACACACACACACACACACACACACACACACACACACACACACACACACACATACACATACACACACACACATACACATACACATACACATACACATACACATACACATATGGTAGCACCATACCAAAGTCT
>NC_061849.1:31208327-31225827 GCF_019202785.1 Penaeus chinensis | reverse complement strand
GATAGGTATTGTGTGCTATTTTCTAATATGTCATTATTATCACTATTGTTATTATTGTTATCATTACTGTCATATTATCTTGATATTATTCTGTTCAAATCATAAATAATGGCTTTCGTTTCTTTGTTAGTCGTAATTCACACCATATTCATGCAAAAAGAGAAGTTAGGAGGAAGGCATCTGAAAGTTTACAGTGAATTAGTTAAGGCTAAGGAATCCTGTTTGAATACATATTTTCCCTTTTTTTTAAGCATATTAAATTAAAGCCACACAAAAGTTTCCTCACAGAAAATTGAGACCTTACAGAAGCAATCATAGGAGTAATATGTTTGACCCTGTCATACATTTACCTAAAACACTACTTTAGAAAGCAGTAGTGTTACCAGATGTACACATGAAGAAGACCCTGATGCCATAGAGGTCATCAGCAATTGAAGGTCTTCAGGGTAACATCATTTGTAAATGTCAAGAGACCCCAAGGGGATTAGTACCAAGAAGAATACAGGGGGAGGCAAAAGCTTACTAGATCATTATCACAGCAGTCCTAGTTATAACTCTATCTTTCTTTTTTTGGTATTATTTTTATTTATATTTTATCTTACTTTTGCAAGTCATAAAAATTGGAATTAAGAATAGAAAGTCCACATTTGACATATCAAGTTCCATGATATACCTAAGTTGACTTTATTCAAATAGTAAGTTTACTGACCCATTACTCTTAGTACAGATTGAGAAAGTTAGAGAGGAGAGAAATTTAAACATCTAGATGTGCAAAACAAAGTGAAAGACAAAAGGTTCTCTTCTAGTTTAGGGGATAACTGAACAAAAAATATATTTGATTTCATGCCAAACTTTCTCATATAAGAAACAACCATTCAGTTGTGTGTAAATCAATCCCCACATTATGGCGGTTCATAGTAATTCTACAACGACTGGAATAGCTCGCATCGCATGAAGGAAATGCATTAGCACGTGGGATGCCATACATGTACAATATTTAAGCTGGTCTGGGGAGTCATCGAGGGTGGGGGTTGGTGGGTGGGGGGTAACTAACCAGTCGGCTAAGAAACCAGGTCATGTCAGTTGTGTAGTGAGTGGAGAAGTGAGAACATCTGTCAGGCTCGAACCCCTGATATAAGAGTAGAAGCTTCAGTGACTTGACTCTTGTATCAGCACCTCCGAAGGAAAGTTTTAGTTACTTCAAGCTTTTGATTCAGATGTCACTGAAGAGGAAATAGATATTGGAAATTGCAGATTCAGAAAAGAGATTTTTGCCACTGATTGTTTGGCCTCAGAAAATTAGAAGGTAATGTAGTACATTTTATTTACTTGATATAAATTTTGGATGAAATATAGTGAAATAGTTCATGATAACTGAAATTTAGTAGAATTTTGATTCTTACATATCTTTAGGAATGCTGGACTTGGATATTCAGATTACATATTTTACTAAGGTTAATGTGTGTATATAGGATTACATTATGAAACTAATAATGCCATTGGAGGTAAAGAGATATGATAGTAGATATAAAAAGATATTTTTCCCAGTGACATATCATTATTAGGTACATGTTTGATTTTTTCTTTGGTCTAAGAGTAAATAAGACAAATGAGCTGACAGTTTGATCTGAAGATTCTAGGGAATATGTCTTTCTGATATGGTTTCTGGTACAGAAGTAAAAAGATGCTGAGTGGGTTAAAAGGTCTTTTTGTCAGCAAATGGGAAGGAAAATATCTGGTTTCTGACTGTTGTCTTTTGTGTGGTGAATCGAGGAATTGGAGTTTTTATTTTCGCAGTATTGAATACATATATGTGTAACTTTCTGATGCCTTCTTTCTGTCTTTAATATTTACTGAAATCAGTTTCTTCACCCCTTTGATTCATGATCTTTGCATATATCAAGATGCTTGCTTTGTTTCCATTCATTTACTTAAAAATCAGAATGTCAGCATTTGCTGATTTCAAACAACAGGGAATAGATTTGTTCTGTTGAAATGATATATTAAACAGCAGTAGAAATTGTAAGCAAAAGAAGTTCAAAATCACATTAAAGGGCGTCACTTCTGCCAGTTTCATTGACTGTAAGTGTGATGAAGTTATTACTATTACTATTATGATTTTGTTATATCCCATTTTTTATTATTTTTTATTTGTCTCTTTTTTTGGTTTTGGTATAAACCCCCCATAGGATATGCAATGAAGAATGATATAAGGATGAGGGTCTTTGAATGCGAGAAAACGAATGTATAAGTTTCCTGAAATTCAATGTTTTTCTTATACCTATTGAAAAAATTGTATTTGAAAGATCCTGTTGATTGAAATTAAGTCTTTTTTTAGGGGGAATTAGTCTTTACCTTTTATCAAAAGCTTTTTAACAGTTGTTCCACCTCTCTGAAAAAAGAACTACTATATGCATACTCGCTTTTGTTACTGTATTATGTTCCTTTTTTATTAATGATTATTCCCAACTTTTTTTGAAACCCTTTTAACTGCTTACTTTGCTTTGATTCTTTTGTCCATAACCTTTATTTTTTTCTCCTCCCTGCCCCCCTCCCACTTCCACCCACACCTGCACCAATGAGTCGATTATCATCATGGAGATTCACATGGCTAATTAAGACATAATCATAGTTAATTTGATGGAAATCTGCAGTTTCCTAATTGGGTTATCTTATGAAGTCCAATATGTAACTGGTCCTTTTTTTTTTTTTTTTTTTTTCCCCTAACATGAGATAGCGACTCAGACTGACTAAATTTTGGCTTTTTTTTTTCTCTCTTTCTTTCTTTCTTCTTTCTTTTTTTCTTTTTTTTTAACTTTTTTTTTTCTTTTTTTCTTTTTTTGTAATATATAGATATTTTACAACTGATATCTTGTGCCTAGTAATGCCTCTATGTAGTCACATTTGCTTATATGATACATAAACTGTTTGTCTTAGGTGAAGACTTTGTATTATGATCCACAGATGAATAGCTTCATATGTCCTCAGTTTATGAAGAGCTGCCCATTTAAATTCTTTATTTATTTGTTGATTTATTTCTTTGTTTTTCATTAGAGAGAGAAATTTTAATAAGAGTTCACTAGGAGACCTGAATGCCCCTCCCCCCCCTAAGAAGCAAATTTATTTTACTTTCTTTTTAGCTAATATAAAGAATTAAATACCCTTGAAAGATGCTTAACTTTATATTCTTCTTCGTACTTTAGCTCTGATACCCTCCCCCTCCCCTCCCCATTACTATTGCAAAAGTCGGGATTCTAGAGTCCTTCTTGTGATTGTGCCATGCCAGTCTTTGTCTGTGGACATCACTTCATGAGTTGTGGTAGTTCATGTCCAAGAGTCTAGTGAATGTATGCTAAAGTACTCAAAAGTCCATGTATGTGACCTTGACAGTTTTAGAGTCATTTTATGTAAACCTGGCTACTTTATAAAAGATTTTAGTCATCGTATGTGACCCTAGTTATTGTAAGTAATTTTTAGTGACCGTACTTGACCTTAGTCATTGTACGTGTACCTAGTAGGTGATCCGAGCTGTAGTTGGTAATCAAGAACCCTTAATTTTGTTAAACAATATCTTTGCTCTGGGACCGTGAGTGTGACCCCTGTGTTGTTATCAGGTCCTCCGTCTGCTGCCCTTATCTTCCGCCCTTATCTCCACTTACACTCATCCTTGATCCCTCTTCCTGTGCCTACATCCTGTCTTCCTGAGAGGAATATCAGTTTCAAGCTACCACTCACTCTATTATCTTCTCTACACTTTCATTTTCTTTTTTATATTTTCTCTCTTTGTAGCAACAAGCCTACAATGATAGATATTCTTTAAAATTCTCAGATGCAATGGCAAGTTATAATCGGTCTAAAGGTGTTAAGATAAATGCTGTTTTCATAGTTGAAGAATAAACTTGAATCTGTTGTCTTTGCTGTTTCTCCATAGCCCTGTGATGCAGATGTTAACTTAGCCATTGCCTCTAATCCCTGGCTAGAATTACCTCATCCGTAATTTAATCCATCAGATCCATTTATTAAAGATAATTTGATTTATTTTTTCTCTTGATTTCACTCTTGTAACCCTATTACATAGTGCTTTTATGTTGCCTGCTGCTTGTTATTATGTACTCTTTTAGTTCATGAGCTTGTGATCGGTAGACATTTTTTATGTATTTTGTTTCTTCTTCCAGTAGCAGTAACCCTTCTCTTTCTTTCCTCCTTTCTCCTCTTTATCCTTTTTTTTTTTCTTTCTTTTGCATTTTTTTCTTTCTTTTTCTTTTTTTTTTCTTTTTTTTTTCTTTTTTTTTTTCTTTTTTAAGATAGAAGAGTGCTAGTATGTTTGCATTTCAATGGAAATAGATTGTTTGGTACATAGTTAATGTTGCTAGAAATGTTATGAAACTGGCGGTGGCAGACTTTTAGAATCAGGTAAGACAGTATAAATACTTGGTTCACACAGAAATCAAACAAAAGAAAACATAGCAGCGTAGTAGAAAACACGGGAACATCATGCTAATCATATATATAAATATTTATATAAAGATCCGCTAGTACCACTATAGTTCATACAGTGTTACTGGACTACAGATGAACCCTGGCAGTACCTTAAACCAGTCCTCTGCAGTTATTTTTAGTTCCCTCATGATACACATTGCACGACAGAGCATGGCCAAAATGAGGAATGTATTCTGGGTGCGGTATTCTCAACTAGAGCAATGGTAGGCAGGTATCCCAATGGCTTGTACCATGATCACTTTTTATAATCGAATGGCTTACTTCTCCTCATTATTATTATCATCTGTTCCACTGAATATCATTATCCTGCTTGACACAGTTTAGTTGGTGGCGTGCTGCTACTACTGTGGGTTAAGTTGTAGACTTTGTGCTTGAGTTACCACTATCACATTATCACCACCACACCTGCTCCCCCTCTACCACCACCGCTCCTCACCATCACACCCGTGTTCTTGGCGGCGGCGAGGAGGCAGCAGCAAGGAGGGCCGGTAGCTCACAGGTGTAGAGGCATTGCTTACACCCGAGACTCCAGTGTCTGACCTCTTCTTCTGTGGCAGCCTTAATCCAGCAGAGGACGTCCCGGCCCGACAGCAGAAGGGCAGCCCAGGATGTGCTTCAGTGGGACACACCTCTAGAAGACAGTGCTTACAAGAAACGACTGGAAGACGGTAAAGAGCAGGTGCTCTCCGATGACTCCACAAAGGCTGGGCATACAGAGGAACGTGGATGTAGTCCAATAACTGTGCTGGAGGCACGACCTGAAGGGGACCATGTGGCAACAAGGCCTCGATCAAGGGCTGGCTCCCACACCATTACCACCACTACAAGCTGGGGAGCACCAGTAACCACCACAACCAGCATAGAAGTTGATGATGATCAATCTGCTCGCTGTCTACAATTGACTCTACACTCAGAGAGTCGTGTTACATTACATGCTCCTGGTGGTGTTTGGGAGGGGTTACGTGGTGTTGAACAGCAGCCGGAACACCAAGATAAAGAGCAGCAGCCACATGAAGACAAACATGTGGGAGACAATGATGTTCCAGCAGAGGCATCACCTGATGCAGGGCCTGTACATAAGAGTGAAGGAGAGACATTAACAGAACAGGATTTCTATGGCAATATCCACCAAGCTAAAGATGCTCATGAATTAGAAAGCAAAGTACAAATAAAGAAATCTGAATTTAGTCTTAGTCAAGGAGCAGATGCTATAGTATCAAGCTCAGTAGAAGTTAATAGCACTGAAGCACCAACCTATGATCTTATAGCAAAGGAAAAAATAACAGAAGATATTGTTTTAGATAGCAGTAAGATAAATGAAGATATCCAGCTTCCATCCAGTACAGGTGCTCCTGATGTCCAAGTAGATTTAAGTATGGATGAAGTTCAAATGCCAATACTAAGCAGTATAAAAGACAGTATACCTGAAGGTTCAGTTCCAGAGACTGGAAGTGTACCTTCATCTAGCAAAATTAGTGTATCAGCTGAAGAGATTGATATTGCACATGAAGATAATGCCTTATCAGCAGAATCAGTCAGCTCTGATAAGGAATTAGGAGATTCAGCTACAGTAGAAATTGCAAACAAAGTAATGGCTGAGTCAGCACAAGATGTTTTAGAGATTGCCTCTCAGCCATTATCAGATGAAGATTTAGAAAGTGTCTCACCTTCATATGATATTAAAGAAACAGAATGTGCAATCCCTGTAGTATCAGGTGATGACTCTGCCTCTCTAGTAAGTGAAGCCACAGCACCATCAGCACACCGTCCAACGACTTTGATGATAACTTCGAATTCAAACGAATCAACTGACGATGCAGAATGCACGGCGAACGACCTTACCAAGCTTGGTAGGGAAGACGATATCCCAAAGGAACTGAAGGAAGAAACAAGTGTAACTGAAGTGGAACACTTAGAAGAATTAGGGATGGGAGAGCTGGCAGTAAGTGAACGGCCTCCTGGAAGTGAGAGTGGCGCTGTGCCTAGGCCAGAGCGTCCTGCACGACCAGCACCTCGAACAACAACCTTGGTTAAGGTTAAAGTTGAGAAGAGGCCTATTACTAGCCACCTTTTAGTACGGGAACGATCCGTCCATGAACACCAGCCAACAGTCCATGTACCTTCAGTTGAAGAAGAAGTGCGTGGACTTATGCAAGAAGTAAAAGAAGCAACTAGTCAAATTAAGCAAGAAGTGAAGGAACTGCGGCAGGCAGACACACCTACTCCTGATACCCCAACACCTCTAAGGGAATTCAAAGAATTCCTAAATAGGGAAGAAGAACAGGAGCTGGAACGCTTGCCAACAATCAAGGAGATGTGTCGTGAAAGTGAGGAAGATGCATCTGGTACAGTAGGAGGTGAGCACCTTCGTGGCCATGAGCATTTACGCCTGGACCTTGATGTACCTACTCTGGGTCGTCCCATCCCTGTGCAAGCTGTCCAGCGTAGTGGGGATGACAGCAGTCATCCTGACAGCGGTTATTCCACTTTGGAGGGGTATTATGCTGTAGGTGTTGATCCTTATCATACTTCAAAGTATAAATCCTGCAGTGAACCAGTTCCCGAGGGATCCCCAAGCGAACCTAGTATTAAGTCAGAGCTTGAGAGCCCCTCAAGCCTTGTAGATAGTAGCGATTTATCTCCTGTAGATTCTGTAGGTAGTACTACCTCTCCAAGTAGTGAGAACCAGGGCAAATCTAAGTTTAAGTCATTTATTAAAAAAGTGCGCAAAATAACTTCTAAGGGGCTTCAAAAGTCAGATAATAAAAAAACTGATAGTCAAGGGAGTAAGTCACCAGACACAGCTACAGCTGTAGATGTTACAATTCCCAAAGCTTATGAGGCCAAAAAGTGGGAAACTAGCAAGGTGGTTATGAGCAAAGGAGAACGACTGCCCTCTATGGACAGAGGCAAGGAAAGTTGGGTGTCCGATATTTCTGATCAGTTGTTGGTAAAGGGGAGAGACTATTCACCATTTTATATGGAAAAAATAAGAAAGGGGACTGAAGAGTCAATAGAAACGGTGGCAGATATTCATGCAAGTGATATGCAATTAGAAAAATCAGCAGTTACTGATTCACCTGAAACAGATACTGCAATAATTGAATCTCCTGTTAGTGTTGCATCCTTTTCTGTGTCACCTATAGCAGAGGTTCATGATATCACTGAAAGTCATGAGGTAAGAATGGCTATCAATCAGGGAAGTAGACCTGATGACTGTAGTCCAGATCTTCATGATAGTGAGGTTGGCTCAAAAGTTGAACCAATCCTTCCTCATGATGGGACACCACAGTTATCAGATGTTGCTTGTGAGATTGAGTCACCATCAAGGTCTCAGCCTTCAGAATCATCTGTAGAATCACCTTCAAAAGATGAGCCTACTACAAGCTCTCTCACATGTGACTCACCTCAGTCATCTTTCAGGGTGCCACAGTTTGCTGAGCCTTTTGTAATTGATTCTGTTATATCTGATTGTTTCCAAAGGGCATTTGAATCAGATACTATAAGGCAAGCTATTCAGGAGAGTGAATTAGAAAATATCTCTAACAAGATGGAACTAGAGGCTGTTCCCATTGACATTTTAACAGCTAAGAGGGAGAGGCTCCAAAAGTCAAAGACACATAGTTTGGAATTTGAAGAATTAGAACCAAGAAAGGCATTACCCCCAACTTCACCAATTCTTTTGACATCGGGTGTTGAAAATGTACGATTTGAGTATGAAGATGATGATGAAGATGATGATGATGATGTTGATTTACCATGTACAGATGTTGTTAAGATCTTAGAAACAGTAATTGAACTAGATGAGCCTGAAGAGGAGGAGGATCTAGGTCAAGATGAACAAAGACATATTAGGAAAGATTATGTTGGAACAGGAAAGACAAGGGCAATTCCTAGGGAAATAGATGTCATAGAGGAAGAACCATCTCAACCACTAGGCCAGATGATTAGTCCTGAATTAGATTTTGGCTCGTTACTTGAGCAGCCAGATGAAGTTGAAGATGGAGATTCTGTCCGGAGTGTCATTGCTGATTCAGAATTTCTCTCAATAGAGGAACTGATAAGAGAAAAAGAATTAGAAACTGGAGGAATAGATATTGATGCACAGATATCTGAAGCAGAAATTGTGATAGATAATGATCAGATGCAGGTTTGTGTAACTGAGGCTTTAATACATAGTCATGAAATGCAGTTGTCGTTAGTGGAATCTGTTGTAGAAGGAGATGAGATGAAACTGTCAGTGGCAGAAAGTGTTGTTCTTAGTGATGATATACAGTTATCCATTACTGAAACTCTTGCAGATAGTGATGAGATGCAGTTGTCAGTAGCTGAAGCTGTAGTAGATAGTGATGAGATGCAGCAGTTGTCTATTGCAGAAACTGTGATTGACAGTGATGAAATGCAGTTGTCTGTTACAGAAACTGTGGTAGACAGTGATGATATGCAGCAGTCTGTTTCAGAAGCTATAGTAGATAATGAAGACACTCAGTTGTATGTATCTGAAGCCATAGTGAAAAATGATGACTGTAAGGTATTCCTTGAAAGATATGGTATGAGGATGGATATGGAGGCAGATGTAGCAGACAGCAATGTCCAGATGTTACCAGAAGTAGAGATTGCAGGGGAAGTTGGTGCAATGCAGGTATCTTCTGGGTCTTCAGCATTTACAGGTATTGATCAAGAAGGTATAGATGCTGACCTTTTGAAATATGAATGTGACAGGAAAAAGCAAAGGGATGGTTCATGGGAGAAGGAAAAGAGAACTATGAGGAGGAGAGGATTTTATAAACCTCCGAGAGTTGATGATGAGGAAAGTAAGACCACAGCTATCATGACAACAGGTGAAACACACTACATTTATGACCCATCCGTTGCCAAAGAACCCCACCACATTGAATCCACCTCAGACCTTCACTCAGCCATTGTTGAAGCATTATCATTTAGATATTTTACAGACACCATAGGAAAAACTGAGAGAGAATTAAGGGCAGATGAATCCCAGGCTGTTGAATCAAATGTTTTAGATCAGAGTGATCCAGAAAATCAGCTTACAGGGTTGACACTGCAAGAACCAGGTTTTGCAAGAGGAACTGAAATCATTCATGATTATGCAGATATAACAGCATTACCACCAGATGTAATAAAGGTATCAGAAACAGTATGTCAGGTGGAAGAAGTAGAAGGGATGGATAGAATGTTCAAAGTTGAGGAAATTGTTTCCCCTTCAGTAGACTTGGCAACTGGAATAGAGACTATACATATAGGTGATTATTCAGAAGAGTTTGATAAAGTTGTATCTATTGTAACTGTTACATCCTCAAGTGAGTCAGATTCAGATCAAAGGGTTTTCTTGATAGATGAGGTTCACAACATATCAGAAGTCGAGTCTCCAGAAGAAGATGTGACAGCTGATATAATCTCAGATTGTCTTACTGAAGACATGGAGGCATATGCCACTGAGTCTGATGAAAGCATGGCAGATATGGGAATTGTGGAAGTATCTGAAACTGTCTGCCTTGTTGATGAAATTCAGGAAATGTTTGATTTAGAGAAGATAGGTGAAATTAGGCCTTTGGAAGAAGAATGGAGGAGTGGCATGGAGATTATCCATCAAGTTGAGAAACCAGAAAGCTTTAGTGCTGTCAGTGTGAAATCTGTTTCTGAAGGGCCACTGTCTCACACAATGACAGTAGATGAATATCCTTCCATAAAATGTAAAGTTGAACTTACCACTGATAAGGAGGTGAGTTCCTCCACTGGCACTAAAGCTAAAGTAAAAGACATATCAAAAGGGAGAACCACTAAAACAAGTGAAGAAGTAGAAAGTACTAATGTCACTCATTGTGGATTGCATGGCTGTGAAAGTATAAGGGGTGAGCTGTTTGAGTCATCTGATAAGGTGAATATTCAAAGAAGTGTTGAGGAAGAGAAAGAAAAAGTACCTCCAGATGATAGTGGAGGGATAGATGATAGTTTCACTATAACTATACCAGAAGTTGGAGAAACTGATAGCTGGTTAAATGTGATAAAAGCCTATCAAGATCAGTCAACAAGGGCTAAACAGGAATACCTGGAATATGATGAATATAATAAGGATGAAAGCAGAGGTGAGGATGTGAGAGACACTGGTTTGGAGACATTTGAAAAAACACTGCATGAATCCTCCAATTGCAAAGTAGTTTGTGACAGTTTCGTTAAGGAACCCGGTAAGAGAGATCTTGAGGAAGTTCATGAGGATATAACAAGGGTTGAGCAATCAGTAGAGTCCCTAGGTATGAGAGCCACTGATAGCCTCCAGGAACAGATGTCAGGTTCATTATCAAATGAAAGAGCCAGTGAAGTAGAACAGCAGTCAGATATAGTTGACGAAGAAAGTTTAAAACTTGGAGTGTTAGATCGTGTCTCAGAAGAGTTGAAAGCTATGATAAATAATTTGGAGCAGAATCTAGCAGCAGGAACAAGCAGAAATGTAAGAATTACTCCTATTCTTGCAAGGTTAGAACAGTTAGAACAGGAGGTTGCCAGTCTTACTCCTGTATCTGAACCACAAGAGTCCAGTATTCCTAATTTCTCATATGCTATGCAAACTCATGATTTAGTGTCTACTCCACAGGCTTCAGCTACAGAGGAAAAAGGAAGACAGTTCCATGCTGAAAACCTGAGCTCTGGAATTAAAACATCTCTTGCAGTCAACATGCCTGTTGGAATGCAAATGGAATCCACCACTCTTAGTGTCCCAGGTGGACAGAGTCCCATTGGTGAAATGAATGGCCAAGATATTCAGGATGCTTTGACAGATGTAGAGGACCTTGAATATGGATGGGGAGCAGTCACCACTACCTAAACAAAAGCAGTTACTTCTTTTGCCTGAAAAGGAAACAGGTGCTGTAACAGATACTGAAGATATGGATCTATCTGGAGATGAAAATGATATAATTCCAGAAAAGGCAAATCTACCCACAATTCAAGATCTTGGGGTCCTTCCTGAACCTATTAAGGAGGTTATCAATCTGACAGAAGGTTATGCTAGAGAGGCAAGCCCTCTCCTCCTTTCAGATTCAGATTCTGAGAGAGAAGATGTCCAGAATAGGCACAAGAAGAACATCAAAAAAGGAGAAAAAATGAGTGAGCTGGAAATACCAGGTGATGATGAGCCTGAAGGACTGACCGATGTAGAGGATATGGTAGCCTCTGGTGATGAAATTGAAGAGCAAGTTCAAGTTGAAGATTCTTTACCAGACCACTATTTAGACCAAGGTGAAGGTGTTTCCAATCAGGAAAAAATGAAGGCAGCATCTCCTAAACCCAAGGTATTCAAGCATCATGAAGATTCAAGTGATGATGAGAAGCGATCTAAAAAGCCAATAAGGCGAAGGTCAAAAGCAAGTCTTACAGTACAGCCCAAAGAAGATGGTGCAACTGATGTTGAGGACTTGGTTTTCAGTGATTTAGGAGAGAAAGAAGAAAAAGTCCCTCTTGTCAAAAAAGAAGCTAAAGAAAAGGTAAAGCGCAAGAAGCAGATAAGGCGTAAATCTCTCCCAAGAGTCCAGGCTGGAAAAAACCTTTCTGCTCCTATTGGTGACACAAGTGGGGCAACAGATACAGAAATCCTAACTGGAGATGATGATGATGATGATGATGATGATGATGAGGAAGATAACACTAATCTAGGTATCCCCATGTATGACACAGGTGCCATAACAGATTCTGAGGATTTTGCAGCTTCAGATACTGAAGATATAGAAGATATTGTTGCAGCTCCATTTAAGAAGAAGGAATCCTCCATTCTTCCTGAACCCCATGCAGAAAAGATTAGAATTTCTGAGACTGAAGAAGCTCCTGCTAAAGAATCAGAAGGTGAGACTGATGAAGAAGGATTTCAACTGGATGAAACTGAAGATCAAAAGCCTTTAGTACCTCGGAAGAGAGTAGTCTCAGAACCTATTGAAAAAGTTGTCAGGGAAGCTCTAGAAGTAGAAGAACCATGTGAGGCTGCACTTACAGACACTGAAGATTTTGATCTTGAAGACAAAGAAGAAGAGGAAGTCATCAGTGATATTGCAAGTCGTATTCCAGCAGAAGGTGAGATATACACAATAAAAGAATTGGAATCAGATTATGGTCAGGTTACTAAAAAAGAAATTGTGAAAGATACTGATGCAGAGTTAAAGGAACTAATCAGAGAAGCCGAAGCAGGAGGGCTTACTCTTCAGGAGGCCTTAAATTCTGAGGCTTTAACCGATGTGGAAGACTTAGATGATGATGAGCCAGGAAAACCAAAACCTAAAGTAGTACCAACTAAAAAGGTTAAAAAAGATGAAACTGCTACTGATGAGGAAAGTGTTGATGAATCAGACATTGAAGAAGAAATAAGGAAGCCACCAAAACGTACTAAGCATAGGGGCAGGAGACTACCGCTTGTTCCCCAAGTGTCAGAAGTTCGTTTTGTAGAGACAGATCAAGGTCCCTTAAGTATCATCATTACACCTGATAACCTTGATAACAATCCAAATCAGGTGGTGAAAGACAAGGTAACAGGTGTCGTTTTCTTAGAATCAGAAGAGAAAGAGGATGCAACCACTGATATAGAAGAGCTGCAATCATCAGATGATGAAAGGCAAAAACAGAAAGCCAGTATTCTTAAAGCACCTCAGCTGACAACTGAACCTGCAACTGACACCGAGGATTTTGATGTTGATCCAGTAGAGGTAGACAGACCCCTGAGTCCCCTGCCTCCAGATCTGAATTACAATGTTCTATCAAGCCCAAAACGTGAGATTATCCACATCAAGGAAGATAAATTTGGTGTTCCTCAAGTTACAATTAGGAAGCTTCAAAAAGATGAACTTTTAGTATCAGATGTGGAGGACCTGGCTTTGACAGACACAGAAGATATTGAGGTGTCTGAAGCAGAAGCACTAAGGCTAGTTGGAGCTACAACTGATAGTACTGCAGAGTTTGAGCTCCCTGACACAGGAATGATAGAAGTGTCATCAACAATGAAGCAAAAGAAACAAGCCTTGCAGGTAGAAGCGGATGAGGAAGGAGGCAGCACTGATGTTGAAGAGTTGCAAATGACAAAAAAGGCCAAACGCAAGGGTAAGAGCCGAGCAAGATTAGAACTTAAAGGCCAAGGGGAAGACAGCCACACTGATATTGAACTTCTAAGCGACCAAGATGACAGGAGTCTTAAAATTCGCACAGAAAGTCCAAGAGGTTATACTGACACAGAGGACTTTGTAACATCAGAAACAGAAGATTTAGGTGTACCAGAAAGAGATGATGCTCCTACACCAGATGTTATTAAGAATGCTGCCATAAAGAAGGTTATCATTCTAAAAGAGGGACCTCATGGTGTAACTCAGACAGAAGAAGCAAGTGTTGTTCAAGCACATGGGCTTCGTGTAGAAGATGAACCAGAAGGGGGGGTTACTGATATCGAAGATATGGAAGCATCTGGAGCAGAGGATGACGACATCCCAGAACACCCTGGAGTGGAGTTGCCTGAACAAGAGCAATCAAGTGTGGACATATCTGAGAAGACAAGTATTCCAAAGGATAAGAATGAAGCAAAACATATAAAAGATAACCTGCTTCTCCCTGAAGATAACTACAATAATCTCACTGATGTAGAATCCCTTGATGGAGGGGAAGGTAACAGGTGTGCATCTAACACCAGTTTATTGTCCGGTCAGCAACTAACATACGCTGTAGAAAGCTGTATTGTAGAAGAGCTTCCTTATTCCTGTATACCTTTGACTGACCCAACAATCTCTGCACATGCAGGGTTATCCCTAGAAAATGACCCTTTTTGTTCAGAGTTGACCAACCCATTAGTTGTAGAGGCTGAGCTAGAGCAAGTTTACTACCATGCGCCCCAAGAGGAACCGCACCAAAGTGAAGTTGAATTGGCAGCAAGTGATGGCTGTGTTGTCAGGAAGAGGCAGGTGGTGGCATCTATGTGTCAGGCTAGAGAAATTCGTAGATTCTGGTCACAAGATCGCAACTCCCCTCTTCAGCAGTCAGAGCTTAGTGAATTTGCATCTCCATCTATTCATAAAAAAGGTTTTAAGACTATACTGTATCTAGAGCAGCCAAATCTTTTAGACACAATCAGCATCAGTGACACTTTGTGTGATTCAAGCTACTTCAAGAATGAGCGACTTATGGATTTTGATTCCTCAAGTATAGAGTCTTTTGATGATCACTTTAGTTATATAGACTCAGACATTGTCACTGTTGTTGATCGTTTCAATCAGGAAAGGGGTAGTAGTTTTGACGATCTTCCAAGTCCACATCTAAGCAGTATTGGAAGCTCAGGGGTCATTGACTCCCTGTGCTCTGGGAGGTCCTTTAATTCAGATACTCACTTCTTTGATTCTCCTTGTTTGAGTCCTCAGCCTGATGGTGTTTCTGGTCGCATCAGTAGCCAAGACAGAAGGTTGATACATGAATCATGTACTGGATCAAGCTCACCTGTTTATACATCCAGTCCAGAAATGAGACGCCAGCATGAAGCTAGGATATTGAACATTCATGCTTCAAATAGGGATTATGGTGAAACTCCCTTCGATTACCATTCAGATGAAAATGTCGGAAATAAACATTTGGGAGGGAATAATGGCCAGCTAGGTAGTAAAAAGTCAACTGCAGATCTGGCTCCATTAGAACACATGGCATCTGCTGGTTTTCTTGGTGGAGAAATGATAGATGAGAGTGAATATGTAGATAATTCCACTCTTTCACAACCAATTACTGTTTCAGAAATTAGGAAAGGTCCTGCAATAGAATGTCATGAAGGATTCACAACTGAGTGTATTGGGGGATATGCCAACAAGCATTATAATGTGTCAGCAAAAGAGTCCATTGAAGAATGCATCCTGGCTGATAATTCAGGTATTTCTTCAGAACGTGTAAAAGGTTATGCTTCAGAATATGTTGAAGCATCTAAAGCAGAATGTGTAGAGGAGCTGTCATCAGATTATGAAAAGATACCTGCTACTTCATGTGTAAAGACTTCTCCAACTGGTTATATACAAAGATCCATTACAGAGTGGGTTGTGGCACACAATAATGGGAAGTTTAAACATTCAGGTACTGTTGAAGAGCCTCAAGTAATTCATAGAACAGCATTTTCTGCCAGAGAAGCTGAACTGAGATCAGCTTCAGATCAAATCAAATCATCTGTTCCAAGTCATACAGATCACAGATCGGTTTATATTGCTAAGTATCAAAGTCCTCAAAAGAGAGATTCTATCACAAGAAGGGTAATGCAAGGTGGTCACTCACCTCAGCTGCAGTCAAAGGAAGTGACTGATCAAAAATTAAGCTCATCATTTGAAGACTCAGGAATTCACATTCATCAAGCATCTGGAAGTTTTACAGCATCTGTAGATACTGAAGATGAAAGATTATTGAGTGTAGGCGATGACAGCGACCATGTAAGCATTGCCGACAGTGTATTAGGGCTTGAAGAACTAAATTACCAAGATCCAGATGATCAGGTTACTTATAAAAGGTCGTTCTCTAAGCTCAAGATGCCTGCTAGTTCCCAACAACAGAAATCAGGTTTAGGTTCAAAGTACTTAAAAACAGCTGATAATGATTACAGTCTGGTGACTGCATACCCAGCTACGGTAGTTTCTCCACAATGGTATTACACTCAGCCAGAATCAAGCAAACATGAAATGTCTCAAGTTGTAATAGGAATTAATAAAGTTCTGGGTAATGACTCTAGTAGCAGTGATGAAACAGTTAAGGATTATGGTGGTGTTAAAGGGCTAATTGATCAGTGGGAAATCATTGTCCAAGAAGAGAAGCGTAGGTCTCTGCCCGCATCACCAGCTGTAGGAAGGAGAATTTTACCGCCTTTTGAGGGAAAGAAAAAACCTGGGTGGAGCAGTGAGACAGAGGGAAGCCATTTTTCTGACACAGAACAAATGAGGGTAAGTTCTGACGTTGTAGGACATTCAGTCATAACTCGTGATAAAACAGAAGAGTTAGAGGGGGCAGTGGGTGGTAATGTAGTAGAGGAGGTAGCAAGTGTGGGGGATATAATCCAGCAGTTTGAAGTAAGAGTTGGCCGATTGGATAAGAAAAGTGCTCACAAACAGAGGTTACAGAGAGGCTCACAGTCGCCAGCAAGCAGGAGTCCTTCACATCCTCGACAAGTAGCAACTGTCAAACCCTTACGTGAATCACAGTTGCAGCAGCAGGATCATAATGGCAGAGTACAAGAACAGCCTGCAGAGCCTCACAGCATTGCTCTAGCTTCTGGGTTTGTTCCTCGGGTAATGGAGTCTCTTTCAGTTACAAAATCCTCACCAGAGGCTTATGAAGAGGACCCCACCCATGCGAGTGTCCCGTACCCAGAAGGTGAATTCTGTCAGTTTCTTTTGTGTAAGATGGACCTTAGGTACAGCAGGGTTGTGGTTCTAGTCATTGTAGAAATGGGAATTGTATACAGAAAAGGCTGATACTGCTTCTGTAGAGACGGAAACCAACAGTATAGAGATTCAGAGAAACCATTATCTTTATAACTATAACTTTTTTTTTTTTTAACAAACAATGGCTGGACTATCACAGGGTTGGAAATTTCACAGCATGAGCTGACATTGCTTTATATAAGTTGCAATGAGGATGGATTCTGACCATACATTATCCTCAGTTGCTGGGATGCAAGTTGCAACTTTGTAACAGACACACTATATATCATCCAAATAATATTTGTATTACCTCTACCTCGCCAGATTCATAGGTTAGTTGTGCTTATATGCTTTATGTGTGTTTATAGGTGTTACACTAGTTGTAATTCTGTGTCATTAGGTACCATTTGTACTTAATATATTTTTAGTGCGTGTATGTGTGTGAACTGTAGCCAAGTTAATAGTCTAATTCTGTGCTTATTTATTCATTTATTTACATTGTTCAGTTAGAAAACGTCTCCAATTTATAAAAGCTGCTCTTTGTATTGTTACATGCATATTGGTGTGTTTTTAAG
>NC_061849.1:31190827-31203327 GCF_019202785.1 Penaeus chinensis | reverse complement strand
CAAGTCCAAGTAGAAAGCCTGATTCAGCCAACACAAGTCATAGGTCAGGCACAACAAGTCCAAGTAGAAAGCCTGATTCAGCCAACACAAGTCGAAGGTCAGGCACACAAGTCCAAGTAGAAAGCCTGATTCAGCCAACACAAGTCAAAGGTCAGGCACAACAAGTCCAAGCAGAAAGCCTGATTCAGCCAACACAAGTTAAAGGTCAGGCAGAAGTTCAATCCGAAAACCTGTCACAGCCACCATCAATGAAAAGCCAGGCCCAAAGTCAAGTAGAAAGAAAATATCAAATGCAGCAAGGTCAGGTAGAATACATCTTACAACAAACATCAGGATTAGTTCAGCAGCCTCAAACTGGAGAGGCAATACAAGGACAAGTTGGACTAAGCCAGCACCTGAGAGTAAATGGTCACCAACAACAAATTCAGACACAAGTTCAGAGAGAAGGCCAGTTTCCACAAGATAAAGTACAAGCTCTGATACAGAGCCAAGGTCAAGTACAGACACAAAAACAGCAAGAGACAGCAAGTAAACAGATACAACCTCAAGCAACAACCAAGGTTCAGCAGTCGACCACCAGAGTCATGTCTCCAGGGAAAGACCATGCCATTACATTGGCCTCTGCAGCTACACCTGCTGGCAAAGAGAAACAACAACAATTTGGTGACTTGACAAAACGTGTAGCAGACGTGGCCTCTACAATGGCCTCAACCCTGGAGAGCATAACAGCTGTTGCAGAAGGCCTGGAGGGTAGTCATCTGTCCAGTGATGAAGGAGAGGAACAACTGATGCTAATGAGGGATTCCCCTCGATGGGAAGATGAAGAAATTCAAGCTGAAGACACAGATGAACCAAGAGCCATCAAAGCTGAAATCAAACTCTTAGTTAAAACTACTGAAGTAGGAAAAGAATCAATCGAGATAAGAAGCATTCGTGAGTTTGTAGAATCTGATGAAAAGAATCTTGCTGGTTTTGGTGGTATTGTTCCATCACCAGTTCCAGAGGCAGGGCGTGTAACTCCCCAGGGTGACCGGGTGTATACTCTACAAAGAGGCAGCCCCAGTGCACGTACCCCCAGCCCCAGGTTTGTTCGTCAGCAACAGTCATCCCCTGTGTCGTCGTACATTCAGCCTACGCACGACGAGTTTGATCTCATGGCTCAAGTGCGAGGTAAGGCAGGCTTTTAGCTTGCTGCTCTCTAGTACTTGTGCTGCTTCTTAGCAATCTTTTTATGTGTGACTTGCATATTTAACCAAACTAAAACTCTGAGGAATGTATTTGACAAACTAACCAGTAATAAATTCAAGAGGCGTGGCTACACACCATTAGCCTTGCTCTGATATATTGAAACGAAGGCTAAGACAAAAGTGAAAGGCTTGGGCCTGTTGATGATGCTTCTAATCTCCAGGCTTTACAGACCTTCTTCCCTCATGTGTTTCAGACGGTGTCCTTCATGGTGGTTGTCCTGAAGCACAAGGCATGGACTGGGAGGGGAAAAGTGTAGACAGCATGTATACTGAAACTGTGGTGCAGGCTAGAATCTCCATGCTCCCTGCGGTGGACACCAGCGAGGGTGTCGCCCCTACCTCCTCTCCTACCACTACCCTTCCCTGCGCCAGTCCTCAACCCTCAACTTCCCCTCACACGGACTTGACCTTCCAAACCTACGACCTGACACAACGGCCTCCCTATTCCCACCTAAACCTGGAACCTTCCCATCTGCATGAATCTCATCTTGTCGAACCTCAAAGTTTCGACATATCTCCATCTTCTGTCACTAAATTATCTGATCCTCTCTTCTTAGAAAAAGGCTTTACAAGTGCTACTGAAGGTCTTTCCAAACTTGTAACTTCTCCCTCAGCTGCTTCTTTACAGTCTGAAAGTGCTGCTCCATATACTGGGACTGATGACATGGCAGCTGCCAGTGTCACTTATAATACAAGTAGTGCTGTGTTGTCTATAGGTCCAGTCTCGCCCACTGAAGACTCCAGTGAGGATCATGCAGAGATTGATCGCACAAGTACTGAACTTTCTCCAGACAGTGTAAGGTTTGAGCAAGATATGTTAGAGACAAGGACCGAGGATGAGGCCCCAGATTTAGATGATGATATGATGGCAGGGTCACCTGTGTTGGGGCCAGAGTTAAGTGAAAGAGTATTTTCTGTGGAAGCCACAGAAGATACAGACATCACAACACCTATGGAAATGCGTGACTCTCACACTGAGCGTGATGCTACTGCTTCAAACTTGGAATCCGTTGATGATAAAGAAGGCACTGAGGGAAAGTCAGACCTTAAAGACCAGTGCTGGGATACTGAAGATAATATCACATGTTTAGCCCAAGAAACAGCTGAAATTCATAGTAGAGTAATAAAACTCCAAGAAAAGGTTCAGGCTCAAGAAGTTGACCTAACCACAGCAAAATCAGAGGCCGAATTAATACTCAATACAGTAGCAGACATAAGAGAGGCTGTTAGTAATGGGAAAGGTGAATCAGATGCACAGAAGAGCCAAATGGCACAAGATATACTTGACAGTATATCATCTATATCAGATACTGTTGCTAAAATAATACAGAACCTCAATCCATCAGATGTAGAAACTTCATCTTTCTTAATGAAGGGAAAAACTGGAGTGACAAAGACTGAATCCACTGTAATAGAAGCCAGTTCACCTGAAGAAGGCAGCCCTTCTGACTCGAATGTACGCGATCAAACCTTTTCTGATCTCTTGGATTCAGATGACATCAATCGCGAAAGCCTAGAGGATGAGTTTGAAAAGTTGGCTGCTGAGATGAGCCTCTCTCCAAAGGCAGAAGAGGCACTAGTACATAAACCAGAATCCACCATGACAACTGTTCCTTCTGATGCCATAACTTACCCTGTCTCTTCTTCTATTATTTATCCCTCCAAAACTCCTGATGCCTTACAGGCCACACAACGGGAACCAGGTATGGAACTCGCTTGTGGTTCTTTTGTAGTCCATCACCCATCATACTGACAGGCTCTTATCCTAACACTTTTTTTTAATGATAGGTTTTGTTGTACATATCCATTGTTTTCAGAATTCCTTCAAACCATTTCTGTCAATGTTTGTTTTGAATGTTCCATAAATATATTTGTATATTTTTTAAGCTGAAAAGATATGGGCATTTCATTTCACAGCTGACGATGATACATCTAGACAACAAGATGTCCAGTTAACAATGGTATCTGGTGTAACCCATCAAGCGGGTGGGGAAGCTAAGCTTGATGAACTTGTGGAAAAAGGTTGTTTTACATCTTCACCAAACAGAGTTTCTACAACTCATTTAACCAAATCAGTTGAATCTAAAAGTGATGAAAAAGATGAGTTTAAACATTTCAATAAGTCTACGGATATTTCTGAAACCGAAGGCTTAATTGACACTTTCAACACTATTGGGGAGGCAAGTGTAGATAAGGCATCTGAAGATAGCATTGGGGATGTTGTTGTCCGTCGAGCCTCAAGTAGGAGTGGCCCACGCCCCACCACCTTTCCATTGTGCCTCCTGCAGCCAGAAGTTGTGGGCTCCTCTCCAGAAGCTCAGCAATATTTCCGGCAGCAGCAGGAGGTACTGGAGGAGATGGGACGCCAGGGTTCCTTACAGATGGATGTAACTGACTTGAGAGCCTTAACTTCACCAGAGAGTCTGGCTGGTGGTAATGAATTTGAGGATAACGAGGCAGAGGACTCGAGCCGGGAGACTAGAAGCAATCTCCGAAAGCTTGTCAAATCATCTTCAAGTTATGAAAACCTTTATGATGGTGCGGACCTACAGGCCGCCAGCAGTGAAGATACCCCAACCACTTCACAGCTGACAAGCTCCCTCGGAGATCCGTTCAGTACCAAGACACATCTCCCCCCAGAAATGTGTTCCAGTTTTGAGAACTTGTACATGAAGGCCAGAGAGGCTGATGAGAAACTTGTTCATGAGGCTAGTTTGCTTGCTGGGGAAATCCTGGATGAGGCAGTGCAAGAGGCAGTACAGGAAAGTGTGGATTCTAACACTTCTCTCAGCCCGGCCACTTTGCACACCTCTTCAGGCACTTATTCTCAGCAAGTAAATGATGACTCTGAAGTACAAGTCTGTCAGCATGAAGACACAATAAAATCTGGTACAGCAGGTATTTTGGTGATGTAGCAGCAGCCACTGCTTTTTCAAGGGCACAAATCTAGGCTGCTGTCTTTTCAGTTTGTGTGGTGTGATGCTAACCATTTTGAGAATCAGGAATTGCTTAGAGAAGATCTTTCACTGAAGGAGTGACTAATGACTTGTTAATTTATAGTTGTGTGAACATTAACATTAATTGATTTCTTTCAGATAACAAGTGACGGCATGTACTATGTTGTGTAGTAGCTTGTGTTGGGTCCAGGGATGCCATTTGCTCACGACATCGTTTTGTATTAGCTTTTATACAATGAGCATCTCAGATGTGAGGACTAGAATCCATGTCCTCTTTCTGCTTTTGACAAAATTCGTAAATGTGTCCTGTCTTGGATTTATATGGCATTTGTTAGTGGCCTGGTATTGGTCAAATGTGGCCTATCAATGACATTGTTGTCAAAATACCAGGCTTTATATTTATAATCTGATAGTATGGGGGTCCAGTCAACACCATTTCCTCATCTATGAACATATTTCATGTTCAGTTTAGGTCGAAGTAGCCAGGCACAAACAAATGTAGGACAATTGGTAAGTAGTAGGTTTTTTGATTGTGTAGACTTACATTATGCACGTTGGGTGAATGTTGTGTAAGTGTGGAGGGTGGGTGGGTTCTGTTAAGGATCATAAGTTCCCACATACCTTGAATGAAAGAGCCAGCCCAGTTTGGCAGCATGTGGTATGAGTGAGACCTGTGCCATAACAAGTGTGTGTGACGTTTACTAATAGTGTGCTACTAACTCTTGTTCTAGATGTGGGAGTGGTGTTTACAGAGCGTAAAGAGTATGGGGGCGGGGTGAAGCCATCTGCAGAGACGACAGGCGGACACTCGCACATATCACCTTCACCTGTTCCTCATCCTTCCCAATCCTCATCCCTTACCACAGACCAAAAGAAAGCCCCAAGCACTAAACCAGTATCTCAGGAGGAGGGGCAGCGACCCCCTGATGATAGTACTACTCCAAGTCGACCAACAAGACGGCATGAACGAACATTTTCTCAAGCAAGTAATATATATACTGGAGCCATTCCAACTGAGACTAAACAAGAGGGAAAGAAAGCAGATAAAGAAACTATTCCAGAAGAAGTAGATGGTGTTAGTGAAACCATCAAACCATATTCAGAAAGAAAACAATTTTGGGAGAGTGTTACAGGCCAATCATTTGAAGCCAAAGGCACTCAGTTGATCAAGACAGAAACTGAAAGTGACACTGACACAACAGGTACAGATGGCACAGTAGTGGAGCAACGGATTCCAGATAAGAAACCATCTGTAGGAGAAAGTTCTGATTCGGAAGCCGAATATTTAGCTCACAGGGAGAAGCCAGCTTTTTATGAAAATCAAGCATTCATAGGCACAGAGAAGATTGATGTTCCCAAGGAGGGTGATAGAGATGGAGCTGTAAGTCCATTTGAAGTTCGCCGTAGGGTAGAAAGTCAAGACTTGCCCTCACCTGAAGATATAGCATTTAAAGATGTGTCTTCCAAGAGAGCACTCTTTGAAAAGGAAATCAAAAGACAGTCCATGGAGATTGAGGAAAGTCAGTCATGGAAACGATCATCAAAAGAGTATGACGAGACAGTCGTCATTTCTGAGGAGTCAGCATCCAGCACACTTCAGAAGAAAGAAGAGAGGAAACAAACATTGGAGGAAACAGTAGAGAGTGATAAGGATCTCTCTAAAATGAAGAAAGAAACCAGAGAGGATATTGTATCAAAAACAGATTTTGAGAAAGTCGAAAGTGAGCAGAAGAAGGATAAAGTTAGCAAGAAAGATGATGTATCAGAAATTACAGAATCCTCAAAATTACTCAAAGAAAAAATGCAAGTAAAGGAGAAAAAATCACTATCTGAAGTTAGTATTGGTGATAGCAAGGTAGTAACTCAGACTGACTTGTTATCAGAAAAGAAAGAGAAAGAAAGCACAGAGAAAGCAGGAAAAGTAAGCATGGTTGACAAGAAGGTGATATCCCAAACAGATATTTCTAAAGAAAAAATAGAGAAAGAAGTTTTAGAGAAAGCAGAGGAAGTAATCCATGAGAGTAGAGAGAATGAAGGTGGAATTTTATCAAGAACAGTTTCCAAATCAGAAGAGAAAGCAGAAAGCTTATCAGAAGCCAGAGAAACAATCCAGACAAGATCCACAGAAGATCAGGATACATCTCGAGATGAGATCACTGAAGAAGATATGACAAGAACTGAGGAAACATCAGAAGAAGAGGCAGACGAATTGATGACGAAAGAAAAAGTAACTGTAAATGTAACAGAGGAGACTCGACAACTCGGAGACACTCATGAGACTGTAGTACGAGAGACAACCACCACACGAGATGGTGAGCAGGAACAAAGAATCATCAAAGAGACCAAAACCCAGCAGACTGTGATGGCTGATGGGTCCACAGTCAAGACCACTTCAATTACCACCTTCACAACACAACTGGATACAAAAGAGACTGACGAGTTTACAAAGGAGATGACTGATGAAACATCTGCATCCGTACCTGAAGAGAAGGATGTATATAAAACTATGACAGCAAAAGAGAAATCTGAAGCCTTTGTAGAACAACGCATGAAGTCGGACATTTTTTCTCAAGAGCTTTCTTCCTCAGCAGAGGATCAGAGCCCTGAACACAAGGTTATTACTCCCAAGGAAACTGGAGCTCCAGTCTCTTTACAAGCAAAAACTGATGAACATCCACTTACTAGTCCAATTAGAGTACCAGAGGAGAGTGTCCAGGAAATTGTATGGGAAGTATCTCAGGAGAGGTCAGAAACAGTTTTATCTGAGACTGTAGAAGACATTCCATCACATCAACCCATTGAATCTCACCAGGTGAAGGAAATTCCACGAGAGGAACAGAAAAAGCCAACAAAACCACGAAGGAAATCATCTGGCTCTACTGAAGGTAGATTGAGTGAAGAAGAGGCACGAAAACTTGCCATAGAAATTGTTGAAGAAGTGAAAATGGAAGCTGTTAAAAGATCACCCATTGCACCGCCAGCAGAAGAGTTTGGAGAAAGTGATGGAGCTGCCAAACCGCCATTTCCAAGACCTAGTCCAGAATCAGCCTTTACTGAAGAAACAACCACAAAAATTGAAAAATACATCCAAGAACAATTAGGAGATGATGTTGATGAGAAACAGCTCAAGTTAATTGAATCTGTTACTGCCAGAAAAACAGAGATGTTGCACAAAAAGATGATTGGAAGTGAATACCAGCATAGCATGGAAATTACCGATGAAGATCTGCGATCCAGTGGAGCTGAACTCTCACCCATCGAACACCAAATGGAGAGGCTCCGCCAAATGACTGAAGAAGATGATACCCAACGATATGCCAGAGAACCTTCTGAGGCAGATGAGAGTGAGAGCTCCATAATCATTCACGAGACTGCAGATGACGTCATGTCAAGTGAGTATGATCAGGCAAACCAAATGATCACAAAGACATTAGATGCCTTGAAAACTGCAGAACTAGAGAAGGTAGAAAGGCCAATAGACACAATTAAAGAAGTGCCAGAAACAACTGTACTTACAGCTGTCACAGAAACAAGAGATGTGACAGTTGCAGAAAAAACTGATTTTGCTAAATTGACCAAGCTAGAAGTCCAAGAGACTGCTAGACAGCTGGTTAAGGAAGTAACAGAGAAAGCCCAAGAATCAGAAGCAGTGAGGCAGGCATCTCTCACAGCAGCAGAACTCCGTCAAGGTTCTGGAAGTCGGGAGCACAGTCGTACACCAAGTCCAAAGCCAGGTTCCCGAAAAGGTTCTTGGATGGATGACGAGGATCTGCGACGTGAGTTCCGTAGAGATTATGAAGACAAAAAAAAAATGTTCAAAGAGGAAATGACTTCTGATAAAGATGTTTTCGAGGAAGGGTCTGCAAAAGAATCAAAGGAAATGAAAGTATCACAACAGAAGAGTAGTGACAGAGAAGTTCACATGGAGTCAAGCATGACAGAGAGCATGGAAGAGTCAAGCACAGTTGAAAGTGTACGTTCTATAGAAGGTAAAATCAGAGCAGAGGTCATTACATCTGTAGTGAAGGAGGTCAAGGAAGTTGAGACTGAAAAAAAGGAAGAAGTTGTTATGAGAAAAAAGGGTCATGTTGAAGAGTTTAACCGAAGATCAGGTACAGATTTCGACGCTTGCTCTAGTTCTGGAGAAAGCCACTATTTCACAGCAGCTGAAGGCACTTCTGATAGCCGCACTGGAAGCAGACCATGTTCATCTGATGTAGAAGCACTCATTTCTGAGCGGACCACAGGCACCTCTGAATATGATACTGCACTCACTTCACAAGATGCTTCACAATATTCATCATATTCAAATTCCTCACAAGATTATCGTACAGCAGCCAGCTCAATAAGTTCTAGGGATTCAATGAAATCCATTGATTCTGAGAGTTCTGGCCATCTTGCTAGCTTTGAACTAAGTGAAGCTTCAGAAACCTTAGTACCCTCTGCAGCTGAGTTAGAGAAAGATATGGATCTTCTTGACCAAGATGTGGCTGATGAAGAGATCTCTCATTCCCACCATACTGTCATCCCACAACTAACAATTCAGTCTGACACACCAAAATCTGAGGATGCACCAGGATCCTTTGAAGTTGAATCAGATGATGCTGAATTTGAACAAGATGGCAAAGATGCTGATAGTTATACTACATCTAAAATGAAAAGATCTATTGAAATGACATTTTATCCAGAACCCATACCCCTAAGCACAGATAAGAAAGGTAGTGTAACAGAAAGTGTAGCTTCAAGTTTAGAAGAGAGTACTGTTTCAGAGGTTTCAATGGCCACTGTGGTAGAACAGGATAAAAGCATGCAGGGGTCTACCACCACCGACTCTAACATGACAGCATCAAGTGTATCAGAGCAGATGGTGTCATCAGTCGGTCAGGATTTTGATCATCAGGTAACTTGTACAGACAGTGGAGTTTTGACAACAGATACAGGTGATGGAGACATGACCTTGCATTCTGTTACCATTACTGCAACATCAGTTCCACCTTCAACAGATGACCAGAGTACAGCTTCAATGTGTACTCAGGTGACATCTGAAACCCGTGCTCAAGTAGAATTAACAGAAAGTGAGCAGTTTTTTCGCGCTAATGGACCCACTGAAGTAGATTATGTGCCTGAGTACGACGATGAGGAAGTACAAGGTGCGCGGCCAGCTGTAGCCCCTACTGTACCTGCTTTTCAAGAAGCTGCAGGAGCTATAGCTGGCCCTTCAGAGGGCCCACAGAAAGTTGTCATTGTTGAAGAATGTTACGAAACCGAAGCCGATCAAGAATATGGCCAAATGATGAGAGAGAGTGAATACTCAGAACTGGCAGAGGCTGAGCTTCAGTATTCTCTAGAAGAACAACCTGAAGCAGAGATGAGTAGTATGTTAGTGATTGAAGAGCCAATTGAACGGCCAAGAACACCAGAACCTGGCTTTATACCCTCATCCCGTCCTACTTCTATGATCATCCAATCTCCTGAAGAACCTGAAGAATTCACTGAAGTAGATAAAAGGTTTAGTGCTGTATTTTCTACTACTTATGAAGAGAGAGATGAAGGTAGTCGTTCATCAGTTTCAGATATGACGAGTATAGGTGTACCAGACATAACTGTCACAGAGCATACCTTACCTATGCCAAGTCAGTATTGTTATCCAGATCTTGAACGTGAGGAGGACTTTCCCGAGTGTCGAGCACTAGCAGAAGCAGAAGACCGAGGACCGGATATTCCAGCTACTCCGGGATCTCAGGAGTCTGCATCTACTTGTGCTTCACGCAAGTCATCCTCAACTGACTCGGAGCAAGGGAGAGAGTATTGCTTAGATGACATGGCACACGGCCCATCATTTGGGTCTTTTGAAATGGTGGAGGCTGACGAAATTGATGATTTTTCAGAATATGAACGAACACTATACATGCATGAAGAACGCATGATAGAAATGTCACAAATCAAGGAAGAAGATGAAGATGAAGTTGAAGAAGAGAGACGTCTAAGTAGCTCTCCAATACCAATTCCAACTCAGTTAAAGGCTGTCAAGATCGACAATTCTAACACACCTAGTGAATCTCAGGCTAGTGATGAGACAGAAGACCCAGATGAGACTGGCGATCCATCCATTGAAGAACAGAGAAGGTGGCTAGAGCTACAGTTTGAGGAGAGTGATGCAGCCAACTATGAATACCAGCAAACTGGCTTCATAGAACATGTATACTCTGGTCCTCTTGAGGATATTGAAGAAGAGAGGGAAGATGCAGAACGGAGAGATCTTTCACACATCACAAAGAACTCATCACTCTCATCAACTCCAGAATATGATGTTCTGGCTGGTAGGAAATTTTTCACTCGCAGTGGAGAACACGATGATGTTTCCATGACTTCCCTACAGGAATTTGAAAACCTTGAACAACAAGTTGCTGTTGAAGCTATAGCAAGGAGAGCTAGTTCAGGTTCACAGGAATCTTTAAATGGTAAGAGACCAGAGAGTAAGAGTGGGCATGGTGATGATATATCTGTGGGGTCTTTTGCATCACTCCAAGAATTTGAACGTCTAGAAAAAGAATGTTTAATTGTCGAACAAATAGAGAAGAAAGCTCAGGAAGAAGCAGCAATGCTTTCAGAGATAGAGGAGGGGCACGAAAGCCAAATGTCAGAATCTGAAAGTTGTGAGACACTCTCTGAACCTGGACGTGCTTCAGTTGAGGGTGAAGAGTATGACCAGAGATTGTTTGAGATAGACGAAATTATACGCCAGGCACAAGATAATGTAGAGAAGTTTGATAAAAGTAAGGCGGAATACCAAGGTGTGAGACTGCAAGATATTGTGAGTGTAGATGGATCTGGTTCAGGTAGCAGCCATGCTGATCGCACTCCAAGTGTAGGTCGTGAAGAAGGTGATGCAGACTCCTTAGAAGAGGCACAGCTGCCAGAATTAGATCTTGATCAGACTGGTGTTACGAGTTTAGGAAGCTCGGCCAAACAGGATACCATGAGTATGAGTGCAGACAGTATTGAAGCAGCTCCCAAGCATAAGGTACCTCGTGAAACAAGTCAGGATTCTTTAGAAAAGGCAGACGCTCGTTCTTCTGACCCCATGACTACTAGTGTAGATAGTATTGAGTTTGTGAGTCGTCAGGATGTTATGACTACTAGTACGGACTCCATAGAGGCCCGGAGAAGACGTCCAGATGCAATGAGTGCATCCACAGATTCCATTGAACCCAGCAGGCGTGATATCATGGCCACCAGTATAGATAGTTTAGGCAGGGATGATTCTAGTGGTAGAGATGCAGATATCAGTTCAGGAAGTGAGCAAGTGAGGCCTCTGCCCAGGGATGGTGGAGTGATGGAGTGCAGTCTGGAGTCCTTGGAACCCACTTCATCCCAGGCCACACATGCAACTTATCAATATGATACAGACTCTATTATGTCAGGCTCCTTCACTAGTGGATGTTCCAACACCCTTGTTGCATCAACAGATGATTTTCCTGATATGATGACCTCTTCCATGTACATTCCAGAAGGTGAATTGCCACCAGAAAGTGAAGAGCAGTATATCAGATATATGCAGGCCAGTGGTGGCACAGCAACTGAAATAGTCCAACCAACAAGTGAGGAAGGTTACTCGCATACTGTCACACGTGTAGTTAGACTACAGCCAGAGGCAAAACAGATAACCTTTACAGGACCTGACGCTCAAAAGAAAATGGAAGAATACATGCAAAGTTTTAATGCTGGAGAACATACCACCCAGGAGGAAGCAGTAGATGCTCAGGGCAATGTCCATATCCGTCGTGTAACACAAAAACGTATAGTAACAGATCCAAAGGAAACAAAAGAACATGGATTTTCTGTGGCAGATCCAAGTGTAGAGGAGCTAGAAACCCGTGATGAGCACGGTAATGTAACACGTATTGTGAAACGAACTGTTGTCACCACACATACAGTTGAAGTCGATCTAGATACTGGTGAACCAATAGTGCAGCCTCCTCCTACCACTGTCTCCTCCACAGCCGCATCCTTCTCCTCCCGTATTCCTCGTCCAGTTACCAGTCCTCCTCTAGCCTCCCGGTCACCCCCTCCTGGTCCGCCCCCTGGGTCGCGCGGCCCCCGTGAGCCCGTCCTCCCCTCCCTGGAGCCCAACACAGTCTCAGGTACAGCGTCCCAAGCGTCACTGTGTTGCACCGCCCGCCGGGTGTGTCCCCGCACTCTGCACTCCTCCAGCCTTAGTTCTCTTTCAGCATGCTGTGTCCGCATGACGTCACGCCAACCATCAGCCCTTAGTGCTCATTTTGTTATCGTCTGT
>NC_061849.1:31180827-31183327 GCF_019202785.1 Penaeus chinensis | reverse complement strand
TTAGCAGCACCCTATTTTTCTTAATCGACTGCAAAAACGTGTTTGTTGTATTGTTTTAATGAAAGTTTTCTTGCCTATGATAAAATAATTTGGTAATTTAAAATAATTACCTTGTAAGTCATTCATCAGATGATTCACATGTGTTATTTTTATGATACACTGACTGAGAAGTTGTCATTCCTATCTAGTATCACGTGTCAAGTTAGTTATGAACGAAATAATGGTTAAATTAAACTGCAATGATGATAATTTAATGTATTTCTAAGCATTTTTAATGTAACATTTTCATAATACAGGTATTTAACAGGATATATATATATCAGTAGTAAACATGTATATGGAGTAAATATAAAATATGGACTGGCCTTAGATATACCATGAATGGCCCGCAATTATAAACCTCTATATAAAATACAATGAATGGTACTTTAATTCATTCTCAAAATGACACCTTGGAAATAATATTTGATACCAGCCTATCAGTTTGGTTTTCGTTAAGATAACCACGGGCTTTTGCAGTAGAAATTGTTACGTCCCATTGAAAAGGCCTTGTTCATGAGATACTCTTGGTCCCTATATATAAAAAATACATACTATTTTCAATAATAAACCAAGTAAAAAAGTTTCGAAAGAAGTAAATATCAATAAAAGGTATAGTGTGACATAACACATGGCGCAGAAGCATCAGATCAGACAGGTTCGTAAGAATCAGCGACTACCAAACAAAAGACAAACGATATCTCTGAACCAGCAGGAAAGCACAACGAAAGAGCAAAGAATAGAAAGTTAGTTAAAAAGAGGACCGCTCCACTAGTAACATGCAATAAAGACAGAATTGTGGTGTGCAGTCACAAATGTCACGTCTGCAAAACACATTCAGTAATACAATGAAAACGATACGTTTCGATGGTAAATTACGAAAAATGGCAGATAGATGTGAATGAAGAAATTTTAATATTCAATACAGCCGTAAGATTCCATGAAACCACTGAAGAAAATAATATAACAGAAACACTGAAACTTTTTAGCAAGAAGTGAATTGTTGCCCTAAAACATCCTCCACGTAGATAGCTAAACGAACCAGAATACCGATTTTTAAATAAGGAAAGAGAATATGCAAAACACAAAAGTCATTATAGATAATCGGTGAAGAAAACAATTAGAACCACTTCCAACCGATTTAGAAAGTGGTATAGACAGTGCTTGCCAGAAGCCATATTGTTTATGTATGTGCTTTTGTTAGTTTCAAGAATGATAATGATAAACGCATAGATCTTAAAGGTGTTGACGTCACATTTGTTATCTCAAAAATCAAGAAACAGAAACAAATAGATCTGATTTATATATGAAAAGCATGTTTATTACTTTACTTAAAGGATAAAACATTGTTGAAAGGACATTAGCATTTCCAAAATTAACTGAATTTCAGTTAATAGCGTGACTAGGGACTTCATTTCTATATATTTATGATTAACTCTCCCATACACACGGATTCTCAACAGTATTTTTAGGAAATATATGTGTCAAAGAGTTTACTGGAGAGATAGAACCAACCAAATGACCTCTACTATTTTTTGCTGAGAGTGATTGGAAGAATTCTTGGTAAATGTTTATAAAAAGACCGCACCCGTCAGAGACAAAGTCCCGAACTCCAGCCAACAATCCGAGCCAAAAATCGTAATTTAAATGATAAAGTAGAAAAATGAAAAACCCGAGCCAAGAATCGTAATTTAAATTATAAAGAAAGTAGAAAAATAAAAAACCCGAGCCAAGAATCGTAATTTACATGATAGAGAAAGTAGTAGATTCGAATCGGTGTTACGGGCTCGAACCTGACCTGACCTAACCTAACCTAACCCAACCCACCCGATCGCCGTATTTCCCTATCGGGGGTTCCGCCGAGAACTTAGTAAACATTAGGTCACGTATGGACTTAACCGCGTCAACGCCGAGTGGACTTTACCGCAGTGCGGCGTTGCCTACAACGCATTTTCGTCGTTTAACTGGAATCGGTGGGCTTCTGCAAATTAATTTTGATATCAGTCAATGTAGTTTTTCATTGCTTACAACGCTATGATCTTAATTTTTTCCTAGTCGGTGCGGTTCTTTTGTATACTTTAACCGAATTCTTCACAGTAGCATCAACGATGGTTTGTTCCTTCAGATTACTCCGCGGCATTGGATTTACATTACAATAATTTCAGGAAACAACCTGAAGATATTTTTTTTATGTTAAACCCGTTACGTGAAGGCCTAGGAGAAATGGCCAATTTGTTCGAGAATTAATATAATTGATATGAAACACAAATTGGAGAAGTCAAATAAAATCCACGTGTGGATATTCATGGTGATTCGCTTGCCAACTCCATCGTGGAGGTGATAAAGGCCCCATGATCTTTGAAAATGCAAGCTATCTGCAAAATTCTGAAACACTGACTAGATACTCAGACTAATTCCTTGTGCCACTAGGTGATAAACGATTGTATTGTTTCATGAGGTA
>NC_061849.1:31155827-31158327 GCF_019202785.1 Penaeus chinensis | reverse complement strand
GATATGCATAGACAGTAGAAGATGTAGACATGCTAAAAGAGATGAAGAGATGTAGTTAAAGAGATGTACTAATGTAATAGGAAATATGGAGATACAAAGAGAAATGTACCGACAGAGACAGATGTTCAGATACAATGCAGAGATACTATAGAAGATACAATGCAAGTTTATAAACGAAATACGATACATTAAGATTTGTATAACTTCAGAGTGCACCGTACAATTAAAGATGTAGAAATCCACTGTACAATAAAAGGTGTATATATACAAAAGCTGCACATGAACATTAAGCTAATTTACAGTTCTTTCGCGTTCCCATTGAGTGATAACAGGTAGTTTCTGAAGGTGACTTATTACTGTTTATTTTGACCGTTTCATTAGATTATATCTCGCAAAAAAGAGGAATGCCTTCGGATATATTGAGCAAAAGAGAGGCTCTTGCACATGAATAAAAGTAGGTAATTAGGGTACTCACCTATGCACAAGATTGTTACACTTATTGTATGAAATCATTATATAGATATCATCATTTCTGAAGACACTATTAGACAATATATCTTACAGCACAGGCTCAGTTACGTTTGAGAACAGATATTCATGATATGGATCAGAAGTATTCGTTTATCGTGAGCTACATCCTGTAACCGACAGCTCTTTTTCTTCTTCCATAAGCGCTGTCTAACGCGTCGACTATGGCAAAACCTCCTGCGTCCATGGTGAAGAGCAAAATTGATACCTTTAAAAGATGACTTTGATCAAAGTTCCTTTGATCAAAACCATCCATTAATGGCGTCATACTTTCATCGTCTTGTACAGGATTTCTGAGAAATATAGTGTAGGCGTATGAACTGTGATCATTTCTAGTGATGGAAGTTTGGAAGTTATCCTGCATGTCGACGATGTGGTTGTTTATTATTTTGTACAGTGTAGTCTGTGTTTGTTTGTGGGTTTCCATTGTATTGTACGTTCTGGTATTGTTTAATACGTGTGTAATCGTTGTGTGTTTGTGTAAGTTTGTCTATATTAGAATGTATATGAGACTAGCTCGTATGCTGTAAGATGTTTAATGTCAAGGTTGCAGATGTGTAAGCTTTCCCTGCGTGGGATCACTTTGTAGTTTATATTATTTGCGTGTATTGAATTTCATGTTAGATGTGTATCCATGTGTGTGTGATATGAAGGGTGTGGTTGTGATTTGTATAATTATACAGTTATATGTGCTTGGATAAAAGACTAAATAATTGTGCACTTGTCTGACCTGAATTTCATGCCATTTCTGTTTCCATCGTTCTAAAGTAGCCTACAATTATCACTACTCTGCATGTGCCGAAAAGGTACACTGACGTCAGCTCCTAGTGGAAGTATCGGGTGTACGTAATGAAATGTAATTTACCAAAAGCGAGAAATGGTCAACAATTCCCGTGCCAGACTGAGTTATGTGGGGAAAAGGCCTATAATTTTATATAATATATTTGGAATGCTATAGCTATTGTTTCAATTAAGTTAACATGAAGGAAAAATCAAACATTGGTCCACAGTGGGAAACGTAAGCTTTCATGTAATTGCCAAAATAAAACCTGGATGAAATTCAAGCACTAAAATGGCAGTGAGGCTAGGGAATTCAATTACTTTATATCCAGTGAATTCGAAAACAAGAACAGGGACTGTGCTTGCTAAAAAAAAATAATACTAATAAAAAAAACTCAATACAATTACTATTAACTAACAGGACTTGTAAAATCTAAAGATAGGTAGATGGGCAGATATATGATTAGAGACAGACGGAGAGACTGACTGACTGACATGTAGGGTATGTATGTGTGCAATTATGCACATATGTACACACATATATACCGTATAAAAAGTACACTCAAATGTGATTATTTAATAGGAAAATTACATGTAGGTCAACTCAATGCATTACATTCTATATGTTTGCTAAATTCGTCTCTGTATAACACCCCCCACCCCCGCTCCCCCTCTCGTTTCAGCGTCGAGTTAATGCCACGCAGGTCCGCGCCCTCTGTTGCTTGTGAGCGTAATTGGGGGTAATGTCACAAACTGAAATTTTATCTGTCATGAGGGACGCATTGGTACTGACGCCATAGTCCTTTCGCCTCCCTGTCGTCTCCTCCATCCCGTTTCCCCGCCTCTCTTATCGTCTTGTCTTTCCTGGTATAGTTTGGAGATCTGAAGGCTTGTTTGTATGTTAGTTCTGAGAGATTAAGTAGAGTAAAAGCGGTTGGAATACAAAGGAATAGTCTGAAAAACGAAAATATAAACTTCATTTGCCAGTCTTAGTTAACAGTATGGTAATTGTTACCGAGTGACGCACAGAGATCGATTGAAGGAATAAAATGCTCTAAGAATTTTAGTGTCGAAATTATGTTTTATAGTATTTACGAAGCAAACCCATATGCCTATATATAGTCTACATATAGATAAATATGTATAAATATTTGGATATGTATATATACATGCATGCAATCTGTGTGTGTGT
>NC_061849.1:31140827-31153327 GCF_019202785.1 Penaeus chinensis | reverse complement strand
TATGATGACAGTAATCACGGATTTATCGTTAATTTGCATGCCTGGTAGCGGGGTTATTATGCAAATCGGGCCTGGGAGGGAGGGAAAAAACTCGCCCTTGATGCTATTATATGGAAGCAAGGCGACCATCAAGGCTGACTTAGCGATTGGGCCAAACACCTACATTAGTCTTTTCACTGTGCCGAAACCATGACGTCATCTCCGGTCTACGAATTGATTTTTTTTTTCTCTCTCTCTTCCCTCCAGTTTCGCTTCGGAACTGATTCCCTCGAGGCTGTTTTTGACGTTATCTGATCTCGAGACGAAGGAATCTGGTGCATTTTTCAAATTTCATGGATGTTTTTTTTTTTCGGAACTTTTTTTTTTTTTTTTTCATCGACGGTACTCCAATCTGATAATGATGATGATAATTGCATTCCGGGTCAGATCAGGTTATGATAATTATACGTGCGTGTGCGGGTATCGTTATCGCTATCAGGATCCGGCGCATACTTCCTTTAACAGTTCCTTCTCGATAACTTTTTCGAAATTAACAAAATCCAAGCGCCTGGAACCGTAATATATATTCTTCTAAATCCGCATTTTTTTCTTTTTTTTCTTCGAAGTTACTCATTCCATTAAACTTTCGTCGCAAGGTGTTTATTTACATTCTTTAGCGCAGTGGCAAAGTTTTGTAAGTATGTTTAACAGTGCGACAATCCTGCGTCTGCTTAATTAACAAAATTTCGCGCACACGGAGTTAAATAGTTTACTCTACCTTTTCATAGTTCGGTTAAGATTACTTTCCTCTTTGGGAGTATTTGTTCAAGGGGGTGGGGGTGGGCTGATTGATTTTGATTAACTAAAACTTAAATAAATAAGTTTTGTACAAGCGATTACAAAATTCTACAAAAGTGGAACGGGTAATTCGATAAAACGAAATTTGAATAACGAATTTGTCGTTCGTTTGGGAAACGATACATTATAGAAAATATATGCTAAGTATAAAAAATATGGCATATTTTAACATCATTTATCTTTTTTTTTCGAAAAAGATCTAACGCTCTCAAACTGAACGCATCCACTTACAAACTCAATAATTCAACAAAACTAATAATTCCGTAGAAATCTACTGTTAAACGAGAAAAATTAGCTTCAAATCCTACCGTAATGCCATGGTTTAATCTACAGAGCAATTGACAAACCTTTTTTTAATTCCCGACACGCATTGGGGTTGAAATGTAATCCATTTTTAATATAGTTACTTTGGGTGCAGATATTTCCCCTGGGACGGCGGGAACCAGGCTGCACAGGCCACCGCGACCGAGGGCTGGCCGACGTGGTGAACGGCCAATAGTACATCCCTTTAGAGATAAAACCTGTAAATTCATAGTAACTGAGTCCTGTCAATGGCAGAAATCTCAGTGAGAATTTGATACAAAGAAAACAAAGACAGCAATGCAGTCTGCCTAAGACCGTTGCATAGGAAACTATTGCAAATCTGCAATCACCGGGTCATTATAGCAGGGAAACTCTATCTAGTTCCCGGGGAGGTGAAATTTCCTGTTTTTTCCAGTCCAATTCGGCTTTATATTCCTGCGTATTTCTCAGCGTTTTCTATACTGGTTTATGATTTACTTCAAATAAATATGAAAGGTACATTTGCAAAAAAGCTGATAGCCTGATTAAAATTAATAATAATTTGAATGACAATACGAACAATAATGATAATTAATGATGATCATAATGTTAATGAAAACAATAACGGTAATAATGATGATAACAAATCACGATGATAACGATAATAATGTAGAAAATGCTAATAATAATGACAAGGATAAAAATAGCATCATATCTTAAATGCTATTGTTTCATGTCTCATTTTATCACTTTTCATCAGTCAGATTCTTTCCTGCAACCATATTATTTTATCTTGCCTTTCCTTGTTAGTCAAGAGACGCTGCAAAGTCCAATCGAACTGCAGTTGTGTCTTTATCCTTCTTCAAGGTCGAGTTTCTGGACCCTTTTGTGATTTTTTCATTTACCTAATTTCACAAGGTCCTGAATTCCATTATAGCTACGCCCATTTGCCGAATAACAACCCCGCTATGAAACCTCACACTGTAAAACTTAACCATAAACTTAGGCAAAACCTGCTCCAGAAGGCCAATAAACTTTATCCCCCTCCTTCTACAAAGCTGTTGCTAGACCTGATAAAACTAACCTCGTAAGTCTTACCTCACTTGAACCATTATTGTATATTTTTTTTTATTTTTTATTTATTTATTTTTTTTTTTTTTTACGCCAGCCCAACTTCCGAACGCGGCGGAACCTGTTTACAAACTTCTCTGACTCATCTCCTAGAGTTTCTAAAGCTTTTATTCTAAGGGCAAGTAAGGATATATCAGGAGAAAATAGATATAGTCTACTTAAAGTACAAACTAAACTCCGCGCAAAAGGGTTCTTCATGAATAAACAGAATAAAACAATTTTTTCTTTTTCATTCTTAGTGCGTCTCTAAAAGGAAATCAGGTACTTGCTCGGCCATAGCATTTCGGACATCATATCCACGAATCTCTCCGTCGGCGCAAAAGGCGACGGTTCGGAAAGGGAAGCCGTACGCGACAGGACCGGCGTCCCCCGAATCTATCTCGGCGAAACCCAGGCTTCCCGCACTCGCCGGCGAGGGTTCCGAGAATACAGGTGACGTCACAAGCAGAGCGCGCATACCTGAGGCTTTTGTAAGGGCTTCGCGCTGCCCACAAGGTATGTTCATTAGTACCAGTGTGCCCTCTGTCCTTTGCCCGCCGGCTGAGCTGGGCACTATTTACTTCCTATTCTTTATCCGCTAATTGATATCATTACCCACTACCTGGAGTTCTAAAAGCAGCATCACTATTTATCTGTGTAGCAAAAAATCCCTTTGGCCACGCAAGGAGGGCGAACAACCGATACGTTCTGCTCTGGATCGCCACAACACAAAGTGGTAGAGATCCGAGAAGTAAAAATGCCGATTTTAAAATGTTTCGGGGCAGCCCATAGCTCCAGAGAAAGAAAACGGGTTGCCAAAATGAAGGAAAACGAGTTGCAAGACAATAAATGCGCGGTGGTGGGAGACCAGACAACAAAGAGGAGGAAAAGGAAGGAGGTAATGAGAGAACCGCTATCTCCTGACTCTGAGGAAACTCTTGGTGACGTCAGCGCTGAGAGAGAGAGAGAGAGAGAGAGAGGAGAGAGAGAGAGAGAGAGAGAGAGAGAGAGAGAGAGAGAGAGAGAGAGAGAGAAAGGAAATGACAAAGAAAAAAGAAAAAACAGCGAACGTGAGAGAACGGAAACTAAGGGAAAATCGCTATGGATAAAGGGAACGAGAACGGGAAGAATGAAATGGGGAGATAAAAGGCCGGGAGAGGATGGGAAGGTCTGAGGATTAACCTTCTCCCAGCCGAGCGACCGATCTCCTCAGCGTCATCGTGATGGACGCTTCGCCGATGCTCCGAAAAGAAAACGGCGGTTCAAGTGAGAAAATAACATTGAGAAACTACATTCATGTAATTATTACAAAAATATCGATACTGTAATGGATATTTCTAAGACCCTAATAGGTGGATGAAGAGAAAAATAATTATAATTGTCATACTTATTTTAAAATGTCATTAAATGTACTTAATTATCCCAAATGACATATTTCATATGGAATTAAATAAACGCCACGCTAAAAAAAAAATATATATAAAGAAGAACAAAGCTCCATAAAAGGACATTTTCGCCGCTAAAATGATGACCATCATTTTGCTAAAGAATGAGTATCCTCAACTTGACAATTTATCCTGTTGCAATGTGCACCCGTCTGCAATGAACACAACAGTGGCTTAGGTTAAACGGCCGAGCTCTCCAAAACTACAGTATCATAGTTTTTATGACGCGGTTCTCGAAACATACTTTTTGGTACTAAGAGACTCATAATATTTTGCACAAGGTTTTTTCTTTTTCTTTTATAAGGAAAGGGACCAATCTGGACATGTTATTGGTGGTGTTATATTTGGGTGGTTTCAACTTTGAAAATAAGAGTGTGATCATGCTTAGGTAAGCTATAGCAGTTGTGTTTCATCGATTTGGTTTTTTCGTTTTTTCCTCTAAATCGGTGTCTCTTCCTATCTTCATACACATATGGGATGACGGGTTTTAGGTGTGTGTGTGTGTGTGTGTGTATGAATGTGTGCGCGTGCACATGCATGCGTGCGTCTGTGTGTATGTGGAAGTGCATGTGCGTGTGTGAGTGTGTGAATCCATGTATACATACTATATATATACTGGATACACCAGAGAGAGAAGAGAGAAAGAGCGAGATTTGCTTCTTCCTTCGCTCGTTCTCAAATACATGCACGTGGACAACCCCGAAGGTCGTGTCCAGACTTCGGGAGCAAGAATTCAGTCAAGGCTCTCTCAGGTATTCCGCAGGTGCTTTTCCCCCCAAGGTTCTTCGTCCCGTTCATCGGCCACGTGCACGACTTCCTGTAAAGGTGGACTTGTAAACCGCGACTCTCTTGCATATCCTCCTGGCAGATTTTCCGAATCTTTTTACGCAATTGATTTTTCTTCCGTGTTTCCAGCTAAAGGAATTCGCGTTTATTCGCGTGTCGAAACACCTATGACTGTTTCTTTGAAAATTTCCTTTTCTCCGGATGGCATAAAGATGCACTGTCGGTGTTTGTAGCGCATTGTATTCTTAAACAGACGATACCTTGGCGGCGAGAGTGAAACCATCCTACGCGGTGAGACAAAGGGACATTATTCCTGGAAGACACAATCTCGGAACGGCAGAAAAAAAAGGCACATCCGCCTCAGACAACCGAACCTTAATTACCACGCCAAGAATTGATTTTAAAACAAAGAAATAAAACTTCAAGACGTGAAAGAACACAAAAAACGCCACCTCACACCCGCAAAGAAAAAAAAAACGAAGATAAACAAACCCGAAGACACCACGAAGGTCACACGCGGGGATGGAAAGGTAAATAACTCCCTGGAAAGCCTATGGCTGCGTTCTCGATTGTAAAAGGAAATGCCTCTCTTCGCTGTGAGTCACGTGCAAAACGCCGCTCCGTCTTTGGTGGTTAATTAAAGACTAATCAAACAGCTGACTCATTGGTGTATAGAGAGTCGAAGGAAGGAGGGACCTATAAAAAATAGGAATAAGTATGAGGTGAAGAGGGTGAGGAAATATGGGAAGTGAAGGGGGTGGGAGGGAAGAGAGGGCTGGAAGAAAGAGAGAAAGGGAAGGGAAGAAGGGAAGAAAGAGAGAAAGGGAAGAAAGAGAGAAAGGGAAGAAAGAGAGAAAGGGAAGCAGGGAAGAAAGAGAGAAAGGGAAGAAGGGAAGAAAGAGAGAAAGGGAAGAAGAGAGAAGGAAGAAAGAGAGGAAGGGAAGAAGGGAAGAAAGAGAAAGGAAAGGGAAGAAAGAGAGAAAGGGAAGCAGGGAAGAAAGAGAGAAAGGGAAGAAGGGAAGAAAGAGAGAAAGGGAAAAAGGGAGAAAGAGAGAAAGGGAAGAAAGAGAGAAAGGGAAGAAAGGAGGAGAGAGAGAAAGGGAGGAAGGGAAGAAAGAGAGAAAGCGAAGAAAGAGAGAAAGGGAAGAAGGGAAGAATGAGAGAAAGGGAAGAAGAAAAGAGAGAAGAAGGAGGGTGAAGAAAGATGGAAAGGGAAGGAGGTTGGGAGGAAAAAGAGGGCTGGTAGAAGGAAAGAAAGAGGGAAAGGGAAGAAATAAAGAGAGAAAGGTAAGAAGGGAAGAAAGAGAGAGAAGTAAGAAGATGAGGAAAGAGAGGGGGAGAAAGGAGGGTGAGGGAGAGGTGGAAGGGACAGAGCGCTGAGAATGGGAAATCAACATTAAACAAGGGACATGGAAGAGACTGACGGTATGGGTTGTTGCCAGGGGCCGCAGGAGGGCTGAGGAGGGATAAAAGTCGCAGTATTATCCGTGGTAACAGACGATAATAATGGCGGAAATTATAGCAGTAGTATTAAAGGATAACATTATGATTATCAGGTGTTTTTTTTTTAACATTATGAATGCTATTGCCGTTGTCTAGCTGTTATTATTATCATTATTATCATTGTACAGAATTATCATGATTATCATTACTGTGTTATTGTTATTATCATCGCCAGTAATACATTTACTATTTTTATGATTATATTTCAAAAATATATATTACCATTTATTTCCATAATGACCAAAGTAATGGCATCATGTATTAGTTTTGTAAATATAATTTTACCACTTTTATCATTATTCCCTTTAACTCCATTAATAGTTTTATCAGTATTATCCCCAATATTACCATTATAGTTATTAGCGAATTGTTATACGTAATGCTATAACAATACCCCTTTATATAATATTAATCTATGTTATTAGTGTGGTCATGATCCTTGATTTTATGTACGTACACTAAAAGCAACATGGCTTATTATTATCATGAATTATTAAATGTGTCTATCTTTATTGCTGTATTCAAAATATTTCTTATTAACAATAAATATCAGATCAATATTAAAATATATAATGTTCAAGGGTATTACGTAGTGTTATAGCAACTTTTCACTGTGCTTCACTTCATTCCCTTACGTTTATCTACATTATTTTTCAGTCAAGCTGTTTTAAACAATGGCGATGTCAGTTGTCTTTGATTCTCCCAAAACTAAGCGAAAATAGTGGATTTTCTCCCTAAAATCTTCTTATGCAAAAGCGAGGAGGCTGAGCGTGGCTATTATCACCTAAGTGGTTCTGCTAATCGGCTAAGCAAATGTGACTAACTTGCATTTTAGTTTAAATTACATTTGAATTTCGTATGCTCTTTGTAAATGCGTGGAAGTTATTCTCGTAGACACCTGCAAGCATTATACAAGGTTCGCGTGTGTACTTCGTGTAGTAAGACCCTACCTGTGAATGGTCGAAGCTTCGCATTCTGGCCGACAGATGGTGCTCGCTATAACTGTTACCAACTCATGAGCGCATAATTATTTGCTTAATAATATTTATTTGGGTTTATTTCTGGGTGTTGTGTTTAGGAGATGTATATTTAGAGTCTGCATTTAGTTAGGTATTGGTTGTGAACAAATAGTTTTGTAGTCCTGTTGTGCGAATGGTTTAAACTTTTGAATACATTTAGTTTGAGTCTGATGTCAATGTGCAAGCCACACGCGGTTATTTGTAACTGTGTTGCTTACTGTGCTGAAAATAGTTAAAGTGTAATTGTTATTTACATCAGTGTTACGTAATAATTATTATCTCCCGATGGTTCAAATGAATGCTTGGCGGTAGGTCAGGTTAGAGACACAGATATGAATGCACAAATATGTCAGCGCCTCAGGTTCATGATTGCAGTGTTGATTATCAGCCACTAGTAGATGTTCTAACCAAGACCGAATACGAAAAGAAAAAATATAAATAATTTGCAAAATACAAAAAAAATAATATTAACGAATAAAACGCTACGCGGCAACTCGACGAGAGCAGCCTCCCAAACATTGTCTTTGTCGGCAGTCGTGTCTTGGTTGTGAGTGGGTGAGGACTGTACGTGCGTCCTCCGTGGCTGATCAATGTTAGTGCATCTCTTCTATTACACTTTTGAAGATGTTTCCATCAGTTGTCATGTGTTTTTGTTAGTGTTTTAACTGTTTGTGGATGTTACTTACTGAATGTACTTTTTGCAAATAGTTTGATAAATTTATTCAACTTCTGAACTTTTGGCGTTCATTTTTTTTTTGTTTCCCATGGACATTTACAGTGTGAGATCCTTCGTATTCGATTGACTCTTTATGTACTAGTGCTTACTAACGCTACCAAGTGTTAATACTCTAACATCCCATAAAAGAACCAAACTCAAGCGGCTTTTGAACAAGACCCACGAGTAACACGGGGAAAATCTGCATGCAAGGCCGGGATAACAGAAACACACGACCTGACAAACCGTATGTGTGTACTTTTCGGGGGGAGCGTTCATGGCGAGTTTACATACACGGTTTTGTAAAGCTGTTGGCGAGTGCGTGTGACAGCGAAGATTAACGAAAGAGAGAAAGAGACAGAGAGAAGTGCGTTAGGTTTGTGACCTTCGTTTTCGTTGTGTGTGCCTTCGGGCGTGGGTGGACTTCACACGTGACGCTTATGGACCATGATATTTGTAAAAATGTAACGATACGTAAACAAATACAAGAAAAAACAAATTTGAAAAATAAATATGTGTACTACCGCTCCTACTGCCATGAGTGTCTTAACCAGAGATATATATATTAGTATAACTCACCCGTGCAAACAATAATAAAAAAAAAAAAAAAAAAAAAACACACACCTATCTAAGTGTTCATAATACCTTGTTTGAAAAGAAGTTACCACGAATCCTCGCCCTTACCGCTGCGTATCTCGAGCCGCTGTGGCCATCCATTAGTTGTCCTGACTTCGGCCGCCCACAGGCTGGTTCCCTGGGTACTGTCTGGTGTCCGCTCGGGGTGTCTCGGAAGACAAAACACTTTGGTTTGGGAAATGTGCAAAGGACGTTTAATTTCTTGGTGGAGTTGGCTCAGGGATTAAGCTTTGATTCTGTGTTGTTTGCAGCCTTTATGTTCTTTTGGCACTGTTTCCTGGTGTTATCATTGTTTTTGTTTTTACTGTAATTATTATTACCATTATCATTATTACTGTTATTGTTATGGTTATTATGGTTATTATGATTATTATGATTATTATGATTATTATGATTAACATCATCATCATCATCATTATAACTTATTACAGTTATTATTGCTATTATAATCATCATTATTATTATTTTATTATTGTTATAATAATTGTTGTTATTATTATTATTATTATTATTATTATTATTATTATTATTGTTATTATTATTATTGTTATTATTGTTATTATTTATTATTATTATTATTATTATTATTATTATTATTATTATTATTATTATTACTATTTCTATTACTATTACTATTACTGTTATTTGTATTGCAATATTGATGAAAATAATAATGTTAATAGCGATATTAATGACATTAATTACAATAATAAAATAGTGATAATGATACTAATAGTTCACCCGAATGATAATGAAATCAATAGTGATAATAAAATAATGATAATGATAATGATAATAATAATAATGATAATAATAATTATATTGAATGATGATGATAATGACAGTAATAATGATAATAACCATAACAGTGACAGTAACAATAAATAATGACAAATTAATAATGATTTTTTGCAATAATACTAATAATAACTATGATAATGACAATAAAGATAATAATAATGATGAAAATAATAATGATAATAATAAAAATGATAATAGCAATGGCAATGGCAATGATATTTATAGTGATGATAAAAGAAATGAGAATAAAAAAAACATGATGGAGGTAAAGATAATGATAATATTAGAAGAATAATCATGATTTTTCTTATGATTATTATCATATTTTTTTAGTAGTGTCATTGTCATTATTATTATTATTATTATTATTATTATTATTAATATTATCATTATTGTTGTTGTTATTGTTATTATTTTTTTATTATAATTATTAATTTATGTTTGTGATGGTGATAATGATTACTGCTACTATCATTACTGCTATTGCTATTATTTTTGTTAATATTATTACTGCCATACCCAACACCTGCGCTATATTCTTTGTGTATGTGTATGTGTGTGTGTGTGTGTGTGTGCCTGGGCCTGCGTAATAGATAGATGAAATGAAGACAGTCAGCGCTTACAAAAGCTGCTCTCACATCTCGAAACGTAAACCCACTGGTGTTGCTGCTGATACTGGGGAAGAGAGTCGTCTTGTTTGTTGATTTGCTGTTTAACTGCTGCCGTACGTGAGGTGTTACGTGGGCCTGTCTCGACTCGCGCCCATTCTGTCCTCGCGTGGGGCATGCGATCTCGTTGTGCGAATAATGAAGAGGGACAAATCCGGTTTAGCGAGAGCGTGGGCGGATAAGAATACTGGGGCGTGGGCGATCTGGGATGGTGGCTTGGTGGAGACGGACGAACGGAAGATGACTGACGGGTATTAATTGCAGCGGGAAATTGCTCTCGGATTCTGCAACTTGACCTGAGATACGCAAGATTACTGCTTGCCTGAGGGGGCGAGTCATGTCTTGGCCTTGGGGTGTGAGGAAGTGGGGGTGGGGTGAGGGTGTTCCCTCAAGGATGTTCACCCTGGAGAGGAAGAAAGGAGCGAATGTAATATTTGTCTTGCCGAACTGGTTCTCTTTGTGTGTATGTGTGTGTGTGTGTGTGTGTGTGTGTGTGAGTGTGAGTGTGTGTGTGTGTGTGCGTGTGCGTGCGTGCGTGCGTGCGTGCGTGCCCGCCCAGCCCCCTTTCATTGAACGAATACACCTGGACGACGCTTACCTCACATCCCGTAGTCCCCCAGCGCCCCGTACATGATGGCCGGACAGGGTAATGATCCTGGCGTGTGTATGGCGGGTATTCGTGGCCTTTGCGTGTTTGTAGTAACTCGCGACGCACAGCGACCTGCGTCTAAGTATCGTGTATTTCGTTGAGCCGATCGACCAGGTTTGCCCGGAGGGATGTAGGTCGTATTCGCTGTACTGTGCAACTCGTTTTCGACATTTTTTAAATACTTTTCTTTTATGCAACGTTGATTGTGCTTGTTAGATATTTTTAAAAATTGCTAATGTTGAATTCTTGGTATTTTTTATGTGCTTGTTTTGAAATCTTGTTTTTTTCCCCCTGAAGATGAAGTCCAAGAAGCAAGAAATTGTTATGGTTCCAAGTAAGACTTTTTCGCGTAATACGTTCCAGTTTGTCAGTGAAAGGCCAGGGAAGGTTTCAGGGCACGCGTCAAGGAGCGGAAGTTATCGGTAATTTGACCCTTAAGTTTCCAGCTGGTCGATACTTGTACACCTGGCTGGGGCGGGGGTAGGTAGGGAGGTAAGGGGAGGAGGGGCTGGTTGGGGATTATAGGGTGTGGGGGGGTTGGAGTGCTCGGAGTGGGGGAGGATAAGCGGGGGGGGGGAGAGTAAGGGAGGGAGGGGGGGGGGAGGGGTTGCGTTGGGTTGAGAAAGGAATAGTATTGGTTGGGACATTTCAGCTGAATAATAAAATACGTCTTGAGTTATTGCTGAGGTGGAGGGTCTCGCTTTGTGTGTGTGTGTGTGTTAGAGGTCGGTTACCCCGTTCGCTTCACACTCTGTTCAGCTTTGTTCTGCGGGTTCAGCGTGTACTAAACGTGAGGAAGGATTGCCGTTTCGCAGCACACCTACTCATTTACGGGTTATCGATCTTGTTCATTATGTGTGTGTGTGTGTGCGTGTGTGTGTGTGTGACATTTGTTTATATATATGTGCGAAGTGTGTGTGTGTGTATTTGTGTGTACATATATGCAGTGTGTGCTTGCGTGCCCTCTCTGCCTCCCATGTGTGATGTATTTTCGAGTCTTTAAACCCACCTGGAGACGAGGCTCGTCCACTTGCAGGTGTCTTCACCTTGGCCGATGACGTCAGTAGTTGTTATGCAGTCCTGGCGTTGCCTCACGCCCTCCTCGCTCGCCACATCCATGCAGCAGCCCGCCACTCCTCTGCCGAGACAGGAGCTAAGCAGGAATTTAATTAAAGCGTAGAATTACATGCAAATATTTACGTAAATCCACTAGCAGTCTGTTACACTGCAGAGCCCCGACACTCGATAATGCCACAAGGGATTTCGGAAAGAAAAGGTCGTCGGGTGGGCGTGCTGGACGAGTCTGTGGGCTGTGTATGTGGTAGGTGAGCGTGGATATGGGTAAGAATAACTTTATAATGTAAAATGTGCAGTTCACACATCTTGTGTAATTCTGACAAAAAAATAATCGAAACGAGACAGTTAACCTCTTGCGCTGTGAAGTTATTCAATATTTGCCACTGTGAAGTCTGTCGGTCTGCTTAAAGTTTTTGGACAGGTAGAATTCGCGTGAGGTTGATTAGGACACCTTAGTGAAGCAGGTCGTCACGCTTGCTTGACTAGAACCATAGGCCTTACGTCATTATAAAAGGGTGTGTAAGCCTACCGTGGATGATTATAGTCTCGTTTTATAGGCTGCGTCAGTTTGGTCATTGTTTTTTTAGGAAGCAGTATTATCACGCAATAAAAAAAATAAATTGATGCAGTGAATGAAAGTCGTTTGAATCGAGATCTCCCACACAGTCTTCGGAGACGTGACTCGATTTTTTTTTGTCTTTCCGAGATTCACTTATCTTAATTTTTTTTCCCGACCGAGATATTTTCTTGTGATTAGACCCAGGCTCTCTCTTTTTTCTCTCAGACGGCCCAAGGCTTTTTAATTACCCTGCCATTATTAACGACCTGGAACATAATTAGGGCATTATGATCTGTAAGCTCCTGGCCGTGACGGAGACGGGGTAATGGAGGTGGTTATTTACATATATGTACGTGTGTGTGTGTGTGTGTGTGTGTGTGTGTGTGTGTGTGTGTGTGTGTGTGTGTGTGTGT
>NC_061849.1:31135827-31138327 GCF_019202785.1 Penaeus chinensis | reverse complement strand
GGGGGGAGGGGGGGTTGAGAGAGGAAGGTAAGGAAAGTAGTGGGCTTAGAAAGGAAGGCGGAGAAAAGGGATGAGAGCGGAGAGCGAGGAAAAGCTGGGATGAGAAGAGGGCTTAGAAAGGGTGGGCTGAGAGTAGGACGAATAAAGGGTGGGGTGAGAGAGGAGGACGGAGAGAGGCGGGCGGAGAAAGGGTGGGCTTGAGTGTGCAAGGAGCGAGGCTGGTTTAGCGAGGCTGCTCCTCCGGGGGAACACACCCACGACTTAACCTGATAACGTACGCTCATTACAGCTGGCTTTAGCATATTACCACACAAATGCCCTGGAGCGGCTTGACGGGATGCTACGTGTGTCCCTGGGATGGATGGAGGGGGGGGGGTAGAGGAAGTGAGAGGAGGAGGTGAAGGAGGGAAAATGAGGGGGGGGGGGAGGGGAAGTGATAGCGAGGAGGAGGAGGGGAAGAAAGCTGCGAGGAGAACAGGGGAGATGCGAGAGGGGGTGGATGCAATTACAAAGGGAAGGAAGGAGAGAGAGAGGGGAAAGGGAAAGGACGTGAGGGAGAGACAGACAGACAGACAGACAGACAGACAGACAGACAGACAGACAGACAGACAGACAGACAGACAGACAGACAGACAGACATGCAGACTGACTGACTGACTGTCTGACAGACATGCAGACTGACTGACTGACTGTCTGACAGACAACCAAACTAGCCGAGACAAGACGAGACGATACTAAACTTACAGAGATTAAGAACGACGCTCTTGCAAATTTTCCTCGTCTATGGCAGCTCGTAAAAAGTCGGGTCAGACGTCATCTTGGGCGCCTTAGGTCCTATTTTCGCCACAAAGTTGGTATGCCTGTGGTTGCCTCTGCAGTTGGGCGAGCACGATGCGTCACGGCTGCCACCAGATCAGTCGGGAAATGCCCGGCGGGAGGGAGGTCTTGCGGGCGTGTGAATGTTCATGACTTCGGTTGGTTAAGGGTCACGGCGGAGTGTCGGGGTCATGTTGGAGTGACTCCGACATTATCCCGTCTTGATGATACTAAGGGGGGGAAGGGTAGAGGATGGAGGGGACCAAGGGAGTGTAGGAGGGGTGGGGTTCCGATGTTGAGAGTAAAAGGTTCGGAGGGTAAAGAGAAAGATGAAAGTGGTTCGGCTGCGAGTTGCAGAAAAGAAGATCAAATTTTAAAATTTTACATATTTATTTTTTGAGTATGGGGAGAGCGAGAGATATTTGGTTACGTTTGTTTTCTAGGGAAAATGATTGGAAAAACAATATTCCGTAACCGAAGAAAAGCGAGAGGGAAATTGCATAGCTAGTACTCAATGTAAATAACGTAGACAGAAAATATCAGCATTAGCATGTCTATTAGTCTCAGTCATTTTAAAACTAATGAAGAATACCAACCACCTGCTGCCATGAATGGCGACGTATGGCAAGAAGGTCAGATGACAGCAGGGCAAGGTCGAGGAATGCCACGGAAGACAAAGAAGCACCTTCAAGGGCAAGGTCGGTGAAAGAAATGGATAGAGAGATAGGGAGAGGGAGGGAAGGAGAGAGGGAGAAAGCGTTGGAGGGACCCGTAAACTACCCTTAAAAAAGTACCAGTTGACATTGACCTTTTGTACACTCTCTCACTGTCAGAGCCAAGGTGCGAGCGGCCACGGAGTATGCTAATCGCGAAAGTGAGTGGGAAGGGAAGGGAGGGGAGGGGAGGGGAGGGGAGGGGAGGGGGAATACGAAGGATAATGACTCCCGGCGGACCTGTAAGAGGCGCAGGGAAGGCAGGAAATGAGGGTTTTGAGCAGATAAAAAATGGAAGGAATTTTTAACAGTTGGATTAAATTTATCGATGAAGACAGTGCCGCGAAGAGAATGGATACAGCATAATTCATAACAAGAGACAGCGGGAGAGGCCGCCCTACGTTAATAACAGGAAAGATGCGGTGCTGATAGCGTTACGAAATGCTACTAGGCAGAGATGGGGATGCTAGTAGGGAAGGGTTAGGGTGCTAGTAGCGACAGAAACATGCTGGGCTGAATTTATAACCTTTGTGATAGGGTTATGCCATGTTGTATTTTTATAGGGTTATGGCGGCGTGTTTCGGGAAATTAAATGATCTGGTGTATTGGAGTTTTATTGTATTTATGTTCCGTGTTTTGGTGGTGTCTGTTATTGCATGGATGGTCGGTGGGCGTGCGTGGGGTCATGCAAAAAGCGCACTGGGTCTTTGTGCTCGGAAACGAAATATGCGCCACGAGAGAAACATGTATATAAATTATGGCGGGCGCGGAGGCGGATCTGATGTGTAGCGTCTTCGAAACCGTGAAAATAATGTTGCCGGATCCGGTCTGCCAGTCAGATGCGAGATCCCACGAACGCCGTCACATCCGGCGGTCTTGGCTCGTGTAATTACGATTGACCAACTGGCCTGCCGTCCGCGCTCGGCTGCCTGGCCTTCCGATCATAAACTGCTCCGAGGAAGAGCGAGGAG
>NC_061849.1:31113327-31130827 GCF_019202785.1 Penaeus chinensis | reverse complement strand
GCGATTCGATGGGCCCGTTTTTGCGAGTGTCGTGGCGGCGAGTACGGCGGCGGCGGCGGTTCAGGGAGGTGGTTCCGGCCCGCCCCCTGAGGCTCGGTCCCTGAGCCCTGAGATCCCTACGGTCGGCTGGCTGCGAGAGATGTGCCGGCCCTGATAACGCCAGGCTTTAACTCGGCCGGGAGAGAGGCATTTAAAGAGGGGATTTAGATATGTTTACAATGGCCGGGCTTTCGGCTCGGTGCATGTTGGGATTCTGGGATGCGCCTCCTTTCTCTCTCTCTCTCTCTCTCTCTCTCTCTCTCTCTCTCTCTCTCTCTCTCTCTCTCTCTCTCTCTCTCTCTCTCTCTCTCTCTCTCTCTCTTCTCTTGGTATCTTTTCTGATTATCTGTAATTTTTATTTATCCGTATAGCCTTGTATCTTCATATAGCCTTCTATTTGTAAATGCAACGGTCTATCAGTCTATCTATCGACATGTCTATCTATCAAATCCGCTATCGATTGCAGATACCGGTACTTTTTTTTTCTTCTTTTAATCTCGCCTCAAGATGAATTTATTCAATACCGGAACCCAAATTTGAGTGATGATAAATTCGCCTCAAGATGAATTTATTAAATACCGGAATCCAAATTTAACTGATGATAAACCTGGTCCTCAATTATACCAATTACGTCCTCGAGGCGTTCGATTGCGCACGAATGCAAACCGCCGGAGGATGAGGAAAAGGTATTTATTCCTCCTAACGGGACTGATTGCAAGGAGGAGGAGGAGGTGGTGGTGGTGGGGGTGGGGAGGGGGTGGAAGAGGAGGAGGTGGTAGTGGTTGGGGGAGGGGGTGGAAGAGGAGGAGGTGGTAGTGGTTGGGGGAGGGGGTGGAAGAGGAGGAGGTGGTAGTGGTTGGGGGAGGGGGTGGAAGAGGAGGAGGTGGTAGTGGTTGGGGGAGGGGGTGGAAGAGGAGGAGGTGGTAGTGGTTGGGGGAGGGGGTGGAAGAGGAGGAGGAGGTGGAGGTAGAGGTGGAGGTGGAGGTGGAGGTGGTGGTGGTGGTGGTGGTGGTGGTGGTGGTGGTGGTGGTGGTGGTGGTGGGGGAGGGTTGGAAGAGGAAGAGGAGGTGGTGTTGGTGGTGGAGGACTAGGAGGAGGAGGAGGAGGAGGAGGAGGAGGAGGAGGAGGAGGAGGAGGAGGAGGAGGAGGAGGAGGAGGAGGAGGAGGATGACGACGATGATGATGATGGGATTGGCTGGAAGAGGAAGGCGTGAGGGGTGGAGGGAGGGGTAAGGGGATGGGGGAACAGATGGTGGAGAGGGGGTAGGGGGTTGGGGGTAAGAGGGGGTAGGTTAGTTTGGTCCGGGACGACCTCCAAGTGGGGGAGGGGAAGGGAGTCGTTCCTGGTCGTTTAGGAGGGGTCGTGTAAAGAGGTGGGGGTAGGGGGGGGCACTGGTGGGTAGATATTTTATTGGCTGTTAGATTGGTAGGTGTCGATAGATTCTTTTATTACGTGTTAGGTAGGTAAGTAGGGGGGTGAAAAATGCAAATTTTATGTAGATTTCCGTTTTATGTCCTATAGATAGGCCTGCGGACAGAACGTTAAAGAAAGGAATATACTGGTGCTAGTAAGTAGATAGGTGAATAAAGCTGGGAATAACTAATAAGAATAACATGCGATGCTGCATGTCCGTCCGTTTGTGCGTGTGTGTGTGTGTTTGTGCGCGATTAAGATGCATGACTCAGGAGCAAAGGTGTCTTGAGGTCAGGCTAAAGTGGTCGAAAGCATTTACTCACTGGCCTTTCGCATGATGACAGAGGGGACCAAAACCATGTCGAGAAAATATACTGATAATATGGAGGGAACCAAGACCGTATCGAGAAGATGGTACACTGAAGACAGAAGGACACCGTATCATAAAAAAACGGTACACTGATAACAGAATGACGCGAAAACGTATCATAAAAAAACGGTACACTCATAACAGAAGGAACCAAGATCGTATCGAGAAAAGGTACCCTGATAACAGAAGGAACCCGGATCGTATCGAGAAAAATTACACTTATAACAGAGGGCACCAAAGCCGCATCGAAAACACGGTACACTGACAACAGAGTTTATACTGCAGGTGAATTCTGCGATAAAGAGAGGCCCCAAAGGAGAGCTACAGTCAGAATAATCAGACGTGAAAGGCAGTGCATTCGCGGAGATAGCAATCCTGTTGGTAATCATAACACGGGAGTTCGGAGGGCGTGAGCTGACTCTTGTGTCCCGGCGCCGAGGGTGAGGTGGGGGCTGGGGAGGGTGGGGGGGTTCTTGGGGGATTCTTGGAGAGGGAGAGAAAGAGGAAGAGGAAGCGAAGGAGGGAGGAGAGAGAGAGGAAGGAGACGGAAAAGAAGCGTGTGTGTGTGTGTGATAGAGAGAGAGAGAGAGAGAGAGAGAGAGAGAGAGAGAGAGAGAGAGAGAGAGAGAGAGAGAGAGAGAGAGAGAGAGAGAAGCAATAATCAAAGAGGAAGAAAGGAAAGAGAGAGAAACGTGAACAATGGTCAGTCTGCATGAAATGATAGGAATGAGAAACTAAGTGATCAAAAGCCATCAGCATAAGCATAAACACAGAGAGCGAGAGGGTAAATGAGAGAGAACGCGCGCAAGGAAGAAAGGAAGAGAGGGAACGGCAGATAATTCGGGCGAACAGAGAAAGAGAAGGTGCGGGGAGCGGCGAGGCAGTGAGGGTGACCGGGCGGCGGGGCGGGCGTGGGGCCGGGGAAGGGGGCTAGGAGGGGGGGGGGGGGCGGGGATCGCGCTGACCCCACACGTCATCACGCTTCATTACGGGGATGTTGCTTGCCGTGTCTCGAGGCAGTGTGACCGGCCCTCTCTTCCCCTCTCCCCCATTCTCTAGTCCCCCAGCCCCCCTCTCCTCCACTCTCCAAGCCACTTCATCGCATGCTAATGTCTTTGTGTCGCCCCCCCCCCCCTCCTCCGATCCGGGACTCGCATGTTAGAAAAGGAGCTCCCTCGTTGCCTCTCCCCCCCTTTTGAAAGGTGCGCGAAGGAGGCAGACCGACGGCAAAAATCAGTCTTAATCGGTCCCTTTTTAAGTCCGTTGTCGCTTACGGCGAGCGAGGCGACGATTGGCCGCCTGGAACGTGACCCTTTGACCTTGCAGGGCGCATTGGAGCACACTTCCGGGTTGGGCTGCAGTGGTGCAGGAGAGCGCCCTCGACACCTTGCAACAACTCAGCTTATGTCTTGCTGTTGGCCGTGTTCCTTGGGTGGAGGAGATAAAACACAAAGGAAAAGGGACGAGAGGAAGAGGAAGAACGGAGAGAAAGAGGAGGAAAGGAGAATGGCGAAGAAGGATAATAGCGGAGAATCAGAATTACGGAAGGAATTCACATTAAAATTACGAGGATGGTGGGGCGGGAGGCGATGGAGGGGAGACATAAAATCAAAGATCTGAAGGGTGAAGGGAATCGCGGAGGGGGAAGAGAGGGAGAGCCAGAGACAGAGAGAGAGAGTGAATGAGTGAGTGAGAGGGTGAGAGACGCAGAAATGGGTTTACATAAGATGAGGGGAATCAGCAAGAATGATCAGATTGACGCGTGAGAGAGAGGAGAGAAAGAGAGAGAAGGAGGATAAGTCAAGTGTTTAAAAGCAAAACAAAGGTAATGATATTTTTATTTACATTTTTTCGTGCGTGCATCATGTTTTCTTTTGTTTTATTTGTTTCTTCCCCGCGCTTGGAGTTGGCCAGGCTCAGTGTAGTGACTCAGGGATCTTTGCTTCTCTTCCCTTTCCTCCTTGACACTAGGGAGGGGATGGGGTGGAGGGATAGAAGGATAGAGGGAAGGGGTGAATGGGGGGGGTGTGAGGGAAGGCGGGGGCAAATTGAGGGAAGGAGCAGAATAGGAGAGGCGATGGAAGGAGGAGTGAGAGAAGAACGAGAAAAAGATACTGTGACGGAACTGTGGCTTGAAGGAATTCATATCAGGATAGGAATAGGCTAGACCTTGGGCTAGGTTAGGATAGAATTCGATCGGGTAGGATAAGGAAGGGTCGCTAGGCTATGGTAACAAAGGTTAGGTTACGATAGGTTAGTAAAGGATAGGATGGGATGAAAGGCGTTTACGTTTTGGTTTCACAGGATGGGCTATGTTAGCTTCGCTACGGATAGACAAACAATGGCTAATGTGTTTGATTTAAGAAAAGCACGAATTTAAGAAAATTAGAACTTGACTGATTGAGAATGAAAATGACAATGAAAGGTCAGTGATAAAAATAAGTTGAAGACGCAGAAGAATAGGATTAGAAATAAGAAGCACCAAAGTATGCACTGAGAATGGTGCGCTTAAGGCGTACAGTACATAACACTGACCTTAAAACTTAATGGGAAGGAAGTGGTTAACTGACCTTAGTAGATGTAGGAAGAGAAGGGAAATACAGTCGTAAGAGATGGAGATAAACCGTGCCTGACCTTAGAAAGAAATGAAGTTTATAATTGACCTGAGTCGAGAATGAAAGGATCTAGACAACAGCTATCAGAAGAGAAATGGCCATTACCTGACCTCGGAAAAACCAAGTTGGGAAACAAACGACCTCTTCAATTGGGTGTAAATATAAGGAAATGATTATGGGCTGGACGCGACTCGACCTTTCAGGCACTGGCCATTTCCAAGAGGCAAGAGTGACTCAGGACGACTAGCATGACTCGAGAAACTGCAGATCCATGTTGACCCAGTGAAGCTCCGTCGCCACGTGGGGCATGGCGAGGAGAAAACAGTATTGTTTTTTTTCCCTTTAATAAACTGATTCTTGGTGCGTTTTTTGGGTGGATATGTTTTTGAAAATTCATATATTTTTTTCATAGATGAGCCGTTTCTTGGTGTTAGATTGGGTTACGTTTTTTAAATATATTTTTTTCTTCCTTTCTTTTTTCTTTTCTTTGATGAGCCGATTTTGTTGTGTTAATTGGGATACCTTTTTGAATATATATATATATATATATATATATATATATCTTCCTTTAATTGTTTTTATTATTTTCTGAATAGTTTTTTGTTATCAGAATGGGATGTATGTTTAATTGAGTGGTATATGAACAGACAGCCCGATAGACAGTCGAACAGGCAGATAGCTATTGAGTCAGTCGGAACGCCAATTTATCTAAAGAGTCAGTATTTCAGCATGTCACTCCGCCTCTCAGTCTGTCAGTCTGCCTGTTTATCAACACGAATTAAAAAGTACGGAGTGTGTCGCAGTGTAGGATGGGGGAAGGGAAGGGAAATGGGAAGGAAAGGAAGGGTGAAGGAAAGGAGGAAGAGGACAAAGGTGAAATGTATGTAATTGCTGAAGCTTGTAGCTGCCAGGTCTCGCCGGAATTGTTGCAACTTATCGCCGACGCATTAAACTGCTTTTTGTTCACTTTAAGGCTCCTTTTAGGGGGATGAGCACAGTGCAAGGAGTGGATTTCGGTGTCTCGGGGTAATTAGGCGTTGCTTCGTCTTCTTCTTCTTCTCCTTCTTCTTCTTCTTCTTCTTCTTCTTCTTCTTCTTCTTCTTCTTCTCCTTCTTCTTCTTCTTCTTCTTCTCCTTCTTCTTCTTCTTCTTCTCCTTCTTCTTCTTCTTCTTCTTCTTCTTCTTCTTCTTCTTCTCCTTCTTCTTCTTCTTCTTCTTCTTCTTCTCCTTCTTCTTCTTCTTCTTCTTCTTCTTCTTCTTCTTCTTCTCCTTCTTCTTCTTCTTCTCCTTCTTCTTCTTCTTCTTCTTCTCCTTCTTCTTCTTCTCCTTCTTCTTCTTCTTCTTCTTCTTCTTCTCCTTCTTCTTCTTCTTCTCCTTCTTCTTCTTCTTCTCCTTCTTCTTCTTCTTCTCCTTCTTCTTCTTCTTCTCCTTCTTCTTCTTCTTCTTCTTCTTCTCCTTCTTCTTCTTCTTCTCCTTCTTCTTCTTCTTCTTCTTCTTCTTCTTCTTCTTCTTCTTCTCCTTCTTCTTCTTCTTCTTCTTCTTCTTCTTCTTCTTCTTCTTCTTCTCCTTCTTCTTCTTCTTCTTCTTCTTCTTCTCCTTCTTCTTCTTCTTCTTCTCCTTCTTCTTCTTCTTCTTCTTCTTCTTCTTCTTCTTCTTCTCCTTCTTCTTCTTCTTCTTCTTCTTCTTCTTCTTCTCCTTCTTCTTCTTCTTCTTCTTCTTCTTCTCCTTCTTCTTCTTCTTCTTCTCCTTCTTCTTCTTCTTCTTCTCCTTCTTCTTCTTCTTCTTCTCCTTCTTCTTCTTCTTCTTCTCCTTCTTCTTCTTCTTCTTCTTCTTCTCCTTCTTCTTCTTCTTCTCCTTCTTCTTCTTCTTCTCCTTCTTCTTCTTCTTCTTCTTCTTCTCCTTCTTCTTCTTCTTCTTCTCCTTCTTCTTCTTCTTCTTCTTCTTCTTCTTCTTCTTCTCCTTCTTCTTCTTCTTCTTCTTCTCCTTCTTCTTCTTCTCCTTCTTCTTCTTCTTCTCCTTCTTCTTCTTCTTCTCCTTCTTCTTCTTCTTCTCCTTCTTCTTCTTCTTCTCCTTCTTCTTCTTCTTCTCCTTCTTCTTCTTCTTCTCCTTCTTCTTCTTCTTCTCCTTCTTCTTCTTCTTCTCCTTCTTCTTCTTCTTCTTCTTCTTCTTCTTCTCCTTCTTCTTCTTCTCCTTCTTCTTCTTCTCCTTCTTCTTCTTCTTCTTCTTCTCCTTCTTCTTCTTCTTCTTCTCCTTCTTCTTCTTCTCCTTCTTCTTCTTCTTCTCCTTCTTCTTCTTCTCCTTCTTCTTCTTCTTCTTCTCCTTCTTCTTCTTCTTCTTCTTCTTCTTCTTCTCCTTCTTCTTCTTCTTCTTCTTCTCCTTCTTCTTCTTCTTCTTCTTCTTCTTCTTCTTCTTCTTCTTCTTCTTCTTCTTCTCCTTCTTCTTCTTCTTCTTCTTCTTCTTCTTCTTCTTCTTCTTCTTCTTCTTCTTCTTCTTCTTCTTCTTCTTCTCCTTCTTCTTCTTCTTCTTCTTCTTCTTCTTCTTCTCCTTCTTCTTCTTCTTCTTCTTCTTCTTCTTCTCCTTCTTCTTCTTCTTCTTCTCCTTCTTCTTCTTTCTCCTCTTCTGTTATTCTTCTCCTTTTTCTTCTTGTCCTTCTCTCCTCCATTCACCACTCCTCCTTCATTATTTATTTTTTTATTTTCGATTGCTTCTGATATTAACTTAGGAAAACTCTTTTTTTTGTCTCATCACTGCCTTTTAGTCGATAATCCTTCACATTTCTAGCTGAGTTTCGACCATTTTGAGCGTTCTGTCCTTGTTTTGGCGGTGGTGGTTGTGTCGTGTTGCGAAATTCGGCGTTTGAAAAGCACTTCATTAACATTTATTTTATTGGTGTGACGATCAAGAGTCATTTGTATGCGTGTTTGTTTGCAATAGCTTCAGTATTACGTTTATTTTAGTGAACACTTTAAAAAAAACGTGTAAAGTGCGTGGCTGTATATATAGAATTTTAAATAAAATGTTTGTAAATTATGCAAATGGAGCAAGATATTTTTATTAAATTTGGAGTTACTATATTGGTCAGTTACAGAGCTTCACAGTTTAGTTGAGTTAAAGTAGCAACAAAAATGGGAATCTGGGAAAAATACGTTATAGAATTTTGTCCATTTGTAGGCCTATGTCTTCCTGTAATTTCTATTGCTATGCGAAAAAAAAATCTAGCAGTCTAATGTATCTGTTTTCGGTCATGTCCAGTATATGCCAATATGTAGAATGTGTAAACATGTACATTGAACATGACTATTTAACACAAATGAGATTGCAGTTTTGAAATCAAAGTAGATTTCAGCTTCAAATAGGCGTCAACACGGAATTAAATCGCGCGATTTAAGCTTTAAAGTTTATGCACTATGGTGTGTGTGTGTGTGTCTGTGTATGTGTGTATATATATGTATATATATGTATATACATATATATATAATATATATATATATATATAGTAAGAGAGAGAGTCATTATATAAGTGTTTGTCCGTCTGTCTGTCATTATTTTTATTTCTATATACACGCGCACACAGACACACACGCTCGCATGCACGCACAAACAAACAATGTTTTTTTTGTTTTTATATCGTCTCAAGATTAATTTAGCATACGAGCGGGTGAACTGAGACTTTAAAAAAAGCCCGCAAAATGACTTGCCATATTTTGACATCGAAAATAGTCCTCATTTGTGCAAAAACACTTCATCCACTATCTAATTCAGTGGTCTTAACCTTGGGAGCTCCACCCCCTTGGAGGGCTTCAGTATTTTCCAAAGGGGGCGCGACCTTTGGGAAAAAACAGTAATTTCTCTGATTCTCTTATCTATCTTATGTTATTCTCTTAACGAGAGCATGGTCACACATTGGTAAGTTTCATCGTTATGCGACTAATTCATACTCAATAAAAAATAAATGATTTTAATTTTCTTTAAAATCTGGGAGGGACTTTTATTAGATAAGGGCAAATTTCTAAAGGGGTGCGTGGTAGTTAAAAGGTTAAGAACCATTGATTTAATACGTTATCCAAGATGAAGCAAAACATCCTCTTGGATTTTATGAAATGAAGGAATATGTTATATACTTGCACGGTTTGGAAGTCAAAGAAATATTAATAAATAGATAGATAGATAGATAATAAATGAATAAATAATTTCGCCTAAGAACGTGTCCCTTCGTGTCACGGGCGCCCTCGTCGCCTCCTAAGGGCTCAGGGCTCAAGGGGCAGTGTTATTACAGATTGGCTTTTAATAGAGCAGCCTTGGTGATGTCTCAGGCCGGGGAATTGGCTGGTTATCTTTGTCCGTTTATTTTTATTTGTTGATTTATGCTAATGCTAAAATGTAATGGTTTTACTTTGCATATTCTTTTATATATGATCTTGTGTATTTATTGTTTTATTTTGTTTTATTCATCGTCATTTATTTGTGTATTTGTTTTATTTTATCTTATTTATTGTGTTATATATGTAAAAATATATATTTTTTTTTTACCAGGCTGTTCTTTCTTTTTTGTTTATGGTTTCCTCTCGGCCATTATTATTATTATTTTTTTTTTTTACAGATAGTTTATTTAATTTATATTTATATGTATCTATCCTTCGCGATTCATTTACGAGCCGGAAGTCGTTATTGCAGTAAGTCATTTGCATGAAGGGATAAGTGCACCCAGATTAGCCTTAATTCTCGTGTTTATCTCGTGTCACTTGCACGCTCGGATGCTCTGTATCTTCCTTGTAGCTGGTGTCAGGTGTCTCTGTGTCATGCCTTGTGTCATCCGTAACTCGGGGAGGCTGGGGTTCGCGTGGGTCTCGGTGTGTAAAAAATGTGCGAATAAGGGGATGCAGGTACGTTGTAGAGTCACCTTGACACGATCCTGGCGGGGAGGACGAGGGGGGGGGGGGATGGGGACAACACCCTCGATAAAAAAGACATGTACGTGGATGGTCGTTTTTCGGCGGGGTGGACAGTACGTGCAATGTTTGTGGGAGGCCCATGTTTTTGGCCGGAGTTTCTGTGATTATTTGCAAGTGGATGTATGTATGCGCGCACTCACGCACGTATATGCACACGCAACATGCATGCACACACGCACAGGCACACCCACGCACAGGCACACACACACACAGGCACACACACACACACAGGCACACACAGGCACACACACACGCACGCACGCACGCACGCACGCACGCAAACAGTCTCTTACCCAGTTGTCGTTTTCACTCACAAACACCTTGCTTTGTCTCCCCTGCACCTTATATATATCTCTCTCCTGTCTATTCCTCTGTACATCCGCTTTCCCGGTCCATCCTTCTCTCTATCAATTCGTCTATATCTATCTATCTATCTATCTACTATTTATTTATCAATCTCTCTTTCTCTCTCTCGCTCTCTCTCTCTCGCTCTCCCTCCCTCCCTCCCTCCCTCCCTCCCTCCCTCCCTCCCTCCCTCCCTCTCTCTCTCTCTCTCTCTCTCTCTCTCTCTCTCTCTCTCTATATATATATATATATATATATATATATATATATATATAGACACACATACACACATACATCTATCACTCTATCACATCCGCCTACCTGCTATCTATCAGTCTGTCTTTGCGTATGTGTGTGTGTGTGTGTGTGTGCGTGTTTATTTATACATAGATACATTTTTTAAAATCTATATATCTATCTGTTTCTACATATATGTATCCATCTTTCTGCTACTTTTCCCTCTTTCCGTCTCCCGGGATCTCTGTAACAGCACAGGCGCGTGATCTGGGCGAAGGTTGGTCTATACCATGAATTATTAACTAGCTTAGCGTCCCAGGTGAAGCAGGTAGGGCAGGAACTTGGGCGGGGTGGGGCGATAGAGACCGGCTATGGGGTATGGAGGTCGGGGGGAGGAGGGGGGGGTTGTGTAGGGGGGGTAGGGGCCTGAGGGACAATGGAGGTACTTAGGGTTTGCTTCATAAGGAGGCTTTCTTAAGGGAGTGAGAGTGGGAGGTTCCTTAATGGTATGGGGGGGTGGGGTGGAGTAGGGAGGGGGGAGGAAGGGCGTTCAGAGGAGGGTTGGGAATTGGGATGGAATGTGTGTGTCTGTTTACGTATGTACGCATGTATGTATGTACGTATATGATGGCAAATTATTAAAAGAAAACAAACAATAGGAACAAAATAATAAGTAATAAATATTTTCGTTTTTATGATGATCTCTCGAATGATGAAATGGGTAAGTAATAAAATGTTAATGAAACACATGCCACAGATGATTAGCATTTTAGTACATCATGCTTAGTCGGACAGATTAACAATCAATGAGAGATGGCGAATATTAAGTAGCTTTTCGAAAAAATAAATACGTTACGGAATAGGTATAAAAAAGCTGATCCTGTCCTCTATCGGCTCGGCAGAGTGAGGCGAGATAAACATGCCTTGATTGGCTAATCCAAGGCGAGGTCCTACAAATCAGCTGTGAAGATGTGTAGTGATTAGGCTTGTCAGCGGAGATTAGGTTGTTAGGTGTGTGTGTTTTTAAATTATTATATCTTCATAATTGTGTGTTGTGTGTTGTGTGTGTGTGAGTGTGTGTATGTGTGTGTGTGTGTGTGTGTGTGTGTGTGTGTGTGTGTGTGTGTGTGTGTGTGTGTGTGAGAGAGAGAGAGAGAGAGAGAGAGAGAGAGAGAGAGAGAGAGAGAGAGAGAGAGAGAGAGAGAGAGAGAGTGGGAGAGAGGGAGAGAGGGAGAGAGGGTGAGAGGGCGAGAGGGCGAGAGGGCGAGAGGGAGAGAGGGAGAGAGGGAGGGAGAGAGGGAGAGAGGGAGAGAGGGAGGGAGAGAGGGAGAGAGAGAGGGAGAGAGGGAGAGAGAGAGAGAGAGAGAGAGAGAGAGAGAGAGAGAGAGAGAGAGAGAGAGAGAGAGAGAGAGAGAGAGAGAGTTGCATTTTGGAATTATATACACGCAAAACGCTTACACATCCCCCCTCGCGCGGGCACACACACACACAAACGGACAGACTCGCACACACATCCGCGTGGTTGTATTTTGCTCGCTAACCTTGGCCTTTCCCAAGATCAGGGAAAAAAACTCATTTTATGCATCGGTTTTATGAGCGACCCTGAGAACACCCAATGCAGGTTGGTCATTAGCATTTCGTCAGGGATGAAGCTATTAAGCTAGGTCAGGTCAGGTCATGTCTTCCTCCTCCTCTTCCTCCTCCTTCTTCCTCTTCTCCCCATCCTCAGTCTTTCTCCTTCTCTTCCATCTTCTTTCTTTTCTTCCTTCACTTCTTCATTTCTCCTCTCCCTCTCTCATTCCACTTCCCCTCCCGTTCTCTTCTCCCCCCCTACTCCCCGTCTTCGTCCTTATCCTCCTTTTCCTATCTGTCCCATTCTTCCTCTTCCTCCTTCCCACCCGTTTTCCATCCCTCATTCTCCTCCCTCCCCTCCCTACCTCCACCTCAGCCTCCCCTATCGTCTCCTCGCCCCCCCCCCCCTCATGCCCAATAACAAGTACCAGGGCATATTAAACCGTCATTTTCACCTCAAAATAGGTAGACGTCACTTTTTTTTCGGTTGACATTTTGCAGGTAGATTCGGTAGTCGCTTCCTCTTTGTGTTTGTCGGTCTCCCTATCTCTCTCTGCCCCTCTCCGCCGGCTTCGCTCGTCCGTAGGAAGGTCACGTGGCTTTTATGGGTTGTTATATATGGTCGGAAAGTTCAGGCTCTCCGCTATTCTTCCGAGAGATTTGAAGGTTTGGGGGAAAATAAATATATATTTTTGGCGAGTTTTTTTTCATATTTATTTTCATATTATTCCTATTTTTAACTCTCCTTTGGTCAGATATATTAAAATGTACGTTTACAATTTTTTTTCTTCTGATTTGTGTTATTTCCCTTCTTTCAGTTTCAGTTTTAGATTTCCTCTCCCTATTCCTATATTTTTTTTTAGGACCAAGGATACATAAAAAGTCGGAAGAGGGACTAAGCAGAAAATCAGATAATGGAAAGGTAATTGGAGAGAGATAATCGACTCGAGTGCCATCTACCGAGAGGAAACGGAAGGTGGGACGGAACTTTTTTTTTTCTGTCTAGCCGGAGGAGAGGAAAGGAAAGTTAGTTTTTATAGTTGTCTCAACGGGGAAGAGAATTCGAAATGTATTTATCATCAGGAAAGTGACCGGGACTTGCTGTTTGGTCTTGAGAAAAAGGTGGAGGAGTTTGGAAGGAGGAGAGAAGAGAGGAAAGATAAAATAATTAGAGATGTAACTTATAATGGATATGGAGAGAGAGAGAGAGAGAGGGAGATAGAGAGAGAGAGAGAGAGAGAGAGAGAGAGAGAGAGAGAGAGAGAGAGAGAGAGAGAGAGAGAGAGAGAGAGAGAGAGAGACAAAGTAAAGAGGAAAAAAAGAAAGATCGAGGCTTGACGGAGGAGAGGAGAGTGAGGAAGGAAGGGCGGATGGATGATATGTTCACAAGATATTATCACGACCTTATTACCGTAATGTTTTACATCCTGCGATCGAGGTCTAGGAGATCTCGCCGAGCCGGGAGGGTAGGGATGCTTCAGGGATGCTGGGCTCTTCGAAGGACTCGAGGGAGGATTGGAGGAAGAACAGGGAACACGATGATAAAGGGAGGAAGAAGGAAAACGGCGGAGGATAAAGATAGAGAGAAAATGGAGAGAGAGAGAGTGAGAGGTAGAGAAAATGGGTCGGTAATGAAAGCGAGAGGGGACGTAGAGGAGATGGGATGAGATAGATAAGGAAAGAATGCGAGAGAGAGAGAGAGAGAGAGAGAGAGAGAGAGAGAGAGAGAGAGAGAGAGAGAGAGAGAGAGAGAGAGAGAGAGAGAGAGAGAGAGAGAGAGAAAGGGAAATGACAAAGAATTAGACACACAAGGAAAGACAGAAACAAAGGCAAACGCACCAAGGATTGAGGGAACTCGAAATAGGGAGAAAGAGGAGAACATATCAATAAAGGAAGAAAAAAAGACAGGAGGGAAGGGGAAGTGAGAGGGAGAGAGAGAGAGAGAGAGAGAGAGAGAGAGAGAGAGAGAGAGAGAGAGAGAGAGAGAGAGAGAGAGAGAGAGAGAGAGAGAGAGAGAGAGAGAGAGAGAGAGAGAGAGAGAGAGAGAGAGAGAGAGAGAGAGAGAGAGAGGGAGAGAGGAGAGAGAGAGAGGGGAGAGAGAGAGGGGAGGGAGGAGAGAGAGAGGGGGGGAGGAGAGAGAGAGAGGGGGGAGAGAGAGAGAGGGGGGGGGAGAGAGAGAGAGAGGGGGGAGAGAGAGAGAGAGGGGGGAGAGAGAGAGAGAAGGGGAGAGAGAGAGAGAGGGGAGAGAGAGAGAGAGAGAGGGGAGAGAGAGAGAGAGAGAGGGGAGAGAGAGAGAGAGGGGGGAGAGAGAGAGAGAGAGATGAGAGAGAGAGATAGAGAGAGATAGAGAGAGAGGAGAGAGAGAGAGAGAGAGAGAGAGAGAGAGAGAGAGAGAGAGAGAGAGAGAGAGAGAGAGAGAGAGAGAGAGAGAGAGAGAGAGAGAGAGAGAGAGAGAGAGAGAGAGAGAGAGAGAGAGAGAGAGAGAGTGAGAGAGAGAGAGAGAGAGAGTGAGTGAGAGGGGCATAAAGACAGGGGACTACCATAAAACTACCATGCATAATTTGGCATCCAATTCCTTTCGCATGGCCCGCACCCAAATCCCAGAGCCAATCTACCGGTAGATCCCTCCACTCTAAACCACTGCTCCGTTTCCCTTCCCCTACCTTCAGGTCGCTCCCCTCCCCTTTCCTTCTCTCCCCTATGCATAGGTTATCTCCCACTTCCTTCCTGTTTCTCTTCCTTCTTCCTTTTTGCGCTTCCTCTTTGTCTTCGCCATCTTCTTCCTCTTCCTCTTCCTCTTCGCCTCCTCCCCCCCTCCTCCTCCTCCTCCTCCTCCTCCTCCTCCTCCTCCTCCTCCTCCTCCTCCTCCTCCTCCTCCTCCCCCTCCTCCTCCTCCTATTCTTCCTCCTCTTCCTCCTCTTTCTCATCTTCCTCCTTTTCCTCTTTTACCGCCTTCTCGTTCTCGTCTTCCTTTTTCTCTTCGTCCTTCTCGTTCTCTTCCTCTTCTACTTCTTTCTCGTTCTCCTCCTCGTCTTCGTCTTCTTCTTCCTCCTTAATTCTCACCACACTTTTCCATCTCCTTCCCCATTTCCTCATCCTCCCCTCTCCCCTCCTCCTCCTTCTCGCCTCCTCCTCCTCCTCCTCCTCCTCCTCCTCCTCCTCCTCCTCCTCCTCCTCCTTCTCCTTCTCCTCCTCCTCCTTTCCATTCATCTCCCTTACTTAGGTCTTCCAATCACCTTTCACAGATTGAAACCAAGTCGTTAGCGAGGGAACTATTCCAATCTGACCTCGGCGGTACTCTCTGGGTGGAGTCAGTTCTTAAGGGGACCAGATTTATGTGGGAGTTGAGGGTTGAGATGGAAATGGGGGTGGATTCTAACTCCCTCTCCCCCTCCCCCTTCCTCCATCTTCGCGTCATCTCCGAAAATGCTCATTTTCTTCTTTTTTCCTCCCCCCCCCTATCTCTCTCTCTCTCACTCTGCCCTTTCTTTCTTTCCCCCTCTCTTCCTCTCTCTCCCTCCCCTCCCCTCCCTTTCTCTCCCTCCCCTCCCCTCCCTTTCTCTCCCTCCCCTCCCCTCCCTTTCTCTCCATCCCCTCCCCTCCCTACCCTCTCTTTCCCTCTCTCCCTCGCCTCCCCTCCCTCTCCCTTCCCTTGCTTTCTCTCCCCCCCCCCCTCCTTCGCTCTCGACGTAGGAATCCCGTAGATCTCCATTTCGAGGATTCTTCGTCCTGATTTACAGCTTCGAGGATTTCAGATTTAACCATTATTCGGATTTACGCAGGATTCCGAGGCTGTCTTTTTCTGTGTTTCTTCTTTCTGCTTCTTTCTGTTTTTGTTCTTTCTTCCTTCATTTGTTCATGTCTTACCTCAGACTCCTTGCCATTGCTTCTATTGTTTTTGTTTTTCTCTTCACCTCCTTTTGTTAGTTTCTTATTTATATTCTCTGTCCTTTGTTCGCCTCTCTTCATTCTCTTTCTTTCACTTCTTCTCTCACTCTCTCTTTGTCTTACCTTGCTCTTGGTTGGGTCATTGCCATTCGATAGGCAGAAGGCAACCATGCAGACAGGGAAGCAAGCAAGCAAGGCAAGCAATGGAGCAAGCAGATAGGCAAGCACGCGGGATATCAGCTGGCAAGGCAGTCAGCTGGAACTCGGCAGACGGGAGGAAAAGTGACCCTGTTTTGCGTGTGTTGGGTGTTTGTGTAGATGCGTGTGTTTGTGTTTAGGCTGTATCTGTGTAGTTGTTTGCATTACTGTATGTCTGTATATGTTGGGTTTTTTTTTGTGTGTGTGTATATATGTATATGCTTGTGTGCTTATTGGAGTGTAAGGATTGTTCGAAACTTTTTTGACACGAGGTATCTCTTGTCTTTGTTTTCTTCAGCCCCCCCCCCCTTTCCTTTGGCTCGCTGTGTCGCCTCTTTATCACTGTCTTCAACACTGTGCGTAACTTACGTGATCTCCTTCTTCTTGCTTCTATTCACTTTCCGGATTTTTCTTCTGGATCCTTGTTTTATTTTCTATTCCTATTCTCCTTTCATTTTTTCTTCTAGTTATTCGCATTCTTCCAATTTCCCTTTTTTATCTATTGCGTTAATTTTCTTTTTTTCTTGTCTTACGCTTCATTAACTTTTATGAAGTTTCATTATCTTTCACTTTTATCTTAATGAATCATTGTTTTGTCTTCATCTCCGGCTTTCCCCTCCATCCGTTCTTCTCTTTTGTGTCCTTATCTTTCCTACTTTTACTCTAACTCCTCTTCCTTTTTCGCTTATTCTCCGCCACTTCTTTATCATGTCTCTCTCCCTTTTAAACATCATCCCCTCTCGAAGCATCAAAAGAGAGAAAAGATGGAAAACTGTCGAAAGAGATCCATCGCCATTCACCCTCCTCCTCGTCCTTGTCCCCACCATTTACCCCCCTCCCCTTCCCCATCACTATCCCCATCCCTATCTCCATCCTACGTATCCTCCATATCCCCCCCCCCCTTCCCTCCCCATTCCCTGCTTGTGTCTCTTCCCTCCCCTTCCTCTCCCCTGTCCTCCCCCTCCCCTTCCTCTCCCCTGTCCTCCTCCTCCCCTTTATCTCCCCTGTCCTCTCCCTCTCCACACTCCCCTCACCCCCGTCTTCCAGTCTCCCCACCCCACCCTCCAACCCCCCCCTCCCCCCTCCCCACATTCCTCCCTGTCCCTAGTGTCAGAGCTGCTTCTACTCCATCATCCGGGACATCAAAGCAAACACCATCTCTCCCATCGCCGGGCGGGAGGGGGGGGGGGGTGAGTCCAGGTCCACAGCGGGACGAGGGGGTGAATGGTGGAGGGAGAAAGGTGGAGGGTGGTGGTGGAGGGAGAAAGATGGAGGTTGAAAAGTGGAGGGAGAAAGGTGAAGGATGAAGATTGGAGGGTGGTGGTGGAGAGAGAAAGGTTAAGGATGAAAAGTGGAGGGTGGTGGTGGAGGGTGAAAGGTGGATGGTGGTGGTGGAGGGTGAAAAGTGGTGGGAGAAAGGTGGAGCATAAAAAGTGGAGGGTGATAGTGGAGGGAGAAAGGTGGAGGTTGAAAAGTGGAGGGTGATAGTGGAGAAAAAGGTGGAGGGTGGTGGTGGTGGTGAGGGGAGGGGGAGTGGTTTGGTTCTGGTGATGGTAGTGATATGATGGTAATGATTGAAATTATGATGATGGTTATAATAATTGTAATAATATCAATTATAATGATAATAGCAAGAACAACAACAATAATAATAATGATAATGGTAATAAAAACAACAACAACAACAATAATAATAATAATGATAATAATAATAGTAATAGTAATAGTAATAATAATAATTACACTAATAATGATAATGATAATTTTGTAACAACCCTAGCAACAGGATAGTCATACAGTGTAGTTTTGAAGATAAAAAATGTCAGTTTTGAAAACTGTATTGATAATAACAATAAGTGATTGATATCACT
>NC_061849.1:31108327-31110827 GCF_019202785.1 Penaeus chinensis | reverse complement strand
ATGAGTGAAGGAAACTGACCTCTAAGACATGCTCCAAGGGCACGGCACACGCACGGGCTCGAAGGAAAGCTACGACTGTTGATATCCCGTTGCCATGGAAACCCGTGGGTTGGTTTCCCATGATCTCCAGGCAACAACAACGCGGCCGTAAAATCACATTCGCGTTAGCATGCGATACTAGACTTAATGGCGCGTGAGCAGTAAGGGTCAGTTTTCTGTCTTTCTTGGTCTATGATTTTTGTTTGTATGTTGTATGTTCCTTTTTGTTTCTTTTATTCCATTTCATCATTATTCATCTATGCCTTTGTTTTTTCTCATATTTTTATCCTTATTTTTCTTTGTCCTCCTTCTCCTCTTCCTCCTCATCTTCCTCTTCCTCTTCCTCCTGATCCTCCTCTTCCTCCACTTCCTACTCTCCTGTCTCTCCGATACTCTCATTCTTTTTCAATATTCCTCATCCTCATCACCCACCTATTCGCTCGTCCTCCCCTCTTTCTCCACCTCCGCCAAAATGCTTTCTCCCTCAACAATCTCTTCCTGGGGCCATCCCTCCCTCCCCCTTCTCTCCTTCTCCTCCCCCTTCCCTCCCTCTCATCCCTTTTTCCCTTCCTTTCCTACCTCCGTTCCTCTCTCTTCTCCTCCCTTTCCCCGGCATTCCTTCCCTCCCTCCCTCCCTCTTTCCCTCTCTCTCTCTCTCTCTCTCTCTCTCTCTCTCTCTCTCTCTCTCTCTCTCTCTCTCTCTCTCTCTCTCTCTCTCTCTCTCTCTCTCTCTCTCTCTCTCTCTCTCTCTCTCTGTCTCCCTCCCTCCCTCCCTCCCTCCCTCCCTCCCTCCCTCCCTCCCCTTTCCGAGCTCCGTTGAAGGCCGTCACCATCATGAACATGGCCACGGCGAAGGCAGTGCATGAGCATTCATCCGTTGTGTCGCGTCGGTCATGCAGAATCACTCACAGTTATTGCATTACTCGTTGAATGCACTCGAAGTACTATTTGCGATGATGGTGGCGCGGCGGGGAAGGAAGGGAGAGAAAAAAGAGAGTTGTTTTGAAATAGTTTTGGGGTGTTTTTTTTTTTCAGTTAGATTTGTGCCTATTTTCGTGAAGTTGTGTTAAGCACCGATAGTTTAGTTGGGGGGGAGGGAGAAGGATGGGAGAAAGAGGGAGAAGGATGGGAGAAAGAGGGAGAGGGATAAGAGAAAGAGGGAGAGGGATGGGAGAAAGAGAGAGAAGGATGGGAGAAAGAGGGAGAGGAGTGGGAAAAAGAGCGAGAGATGGCAGGAGGAGGGAGGTCAATGGGAGGAGGAGGAGGAGGAATAAGAATAAGAACAAGAACAAGAACAAGAACAACAAGAAGAGGAGGAGGAGGAGAGAGAGAAGAGAGAGAGAGAGAGAGAGAGAGAGAGAGAGAGAGAGAGAGAGAGAGAGAGAGAGAGAGAGAGAGAGAGAGAGAGAGAGAGAGAGAGAGAGAAACTAGTTTCTCCGGTACTTCACAGCTGATATTTCCCACTATGAGTCATGCCATCATGGAAACTGCTGGTGATACATGCGTTGTTGCTTTTTTCATCCTCTCGAACATGACGGTGTGGGAGGCGGGTTGCAACAGGAGATCGTACACTGGTCACAGAAGGGCTCTAGGGTCTGTCGTGGGGTTATTTTGTATTTTGGTGGTTATGTGTGTGTATGTGTGTGTGTGCGTGCGGGCGGGCGTGTGTGTGTGTGTGTGTGTGTGTGTGTGTGTGTGTGTGTGTGTGTGTGTGTGTGTGTGTGTGTGTGTGTGTGTGTGTGTGTGTGTGTGTGGATCTGTCAAAGATTGTGTCTTGCGGGTATTTTGTATTTGGTGGTCGTGTGCGTGTTTGTTTGTTTCGTAATATCCTTGTTGGTATGTGTTTGTAGTTCATTCTCTTTATCTCTACTCCCTTCGTCATTCGCACCGTATCCTCTTCTTCATTCTCTTTCTCCCTCTCTTCTCTCTCGCTTGCCTTATCTTACTTTCCCTCTATTCTTTTCCTCTTTCTCTCACCCCTCCCATTTCTCTCACACTCCGCTTTTTCTACACTTCTCTCTATCCCTTTCCTCCTTTTACTCTCTCACTCCCTCTTCCCTCCTCTCTCGGCCTTCTCTTTCCATCATTTTCATATCTGTTCCGCCCGCTCTATCTTCTCTCTCCCTTGCCCCATCCTACTATTTCTTTCCCAAACCCTTATTTATTCGTTCTCTCTCTCTATTTCACTCTCTTCCTCATCTCCCTCGCCCTACTCTTTTCTCTCTTTCACCCTTCCCCCCGTCTTCCTCTCTCTCTCTCTCTCTCTCTCTCTCTCTCTCTCTCTCTCTCTCTCTCTCTCTCTCTCTCTCTCTCTCTCTCTCTCTCTCTCTCTTTCTCTCTCTCTCTCTCTCTTCTCTCTCTCTCTCTCTCTCTCTCTCTCTCTCTCTCTCTCTCTCTCTCTCTCTCTCTCTCTCTCTCTCTCTCTCTCTCTCTCTCTCTCTCTCTCTCTCTCTCTCTGTCC
>NC_061849.1:31085827-31093327 GCF_019202785.1 Penaeus chinensis | reverse complement strand
AGAAGGGGAGGGAGGGAGAGAAGGGGAGGGAGGGAGGGAGAGAAGGGGAGAGGGAAGGAGGGAGGGGGAGAGGGAAGGAGGGAGGGGGAGAGGGAAGGAGGGAGTGGGAGAGGGAAGGAGGGAGTGGGAGAGGGAAGGAGGGAGTGGGAGAGGGAAGGAGGGAGAGAGAGAGAGAGCGAGAGAGAGAGAGAGAGAGAGAGAGAGAGAGAGAGAGAGAGAGAGAGAGAGAGAGAGAGAGAGAGAGAGAGAGAGGGGGGGGGGGGGGCTTAACACCGTCACGTAACTCAAGGCCCTCGACGATGTCATGGCTCAGGGAGAGGGGGGAGGGGAGGGGAGGGAGGCAGAAGAGGAGGGAATCGTTGAAAGAAATCTTGATTGTGGGTGATGGTGCGTGAAAGTTTTTTTTTTTCTCTCTCTCTCCCTCTCTCCCTTTCTTTCTCATGAGTTAGTGGATAAAAGGATGACCTCGGCGTTCTTCTTTTTATTAGATATTAATTTGTCTATTGCTCAAGTTCCTTTATTTATTCCTTTTGAAATTTCCGCTCCGTTTTCTATGCGATTTCGTGGACAAAGTGACGTTTTCTTTTTCATTGTTTATCCTCCTGTCTTTTACTTGTTTTATCCTTCTCGTCCATTTCCCTCCGGTTTAGTGACATTGTTCTGTCCCCTTTCACTCCCCTCTATCCTGCCATCCTAGCAGGGGCTCTACACTGACCGTAAATTAAGGCTGGGACACGAGGCCATTTGTTATTTTACTTCATAAGGCTGAGAGGAGGGAGGTATTTTAATCTCCGTGCGCGCGAGTGTGTGTGCCTTTCATTTACACGTGGCGCTAATGGCGTTATGGAATCGTTAGTCTATTTTCTATTTTTTATATTGTTTCTCTCTTGGTCTTGTTCTCTTTTTCTCTCTCTCTGTTTCCCTCTCTTTCTCCCTCTCTATCTTTCAATCTGTCTATCTATCTACCTCTCCCTTTCTCTTTCCCTCTCCTTCTCCCTCCGTCCCTCCCCCTCTCTCTCCTCTCTGTCTCCTTCCCGCTCTTTCCCTGACAAAAGGATCGGATCCACGTCAAGGAATCGCTGTGGTAACCCGATCCTATTATGAGGGATATTTATGTAGGCTCCGTGAACAAAAGACGATCGTTATTGGGGGCGATAAGCGCGCCAACGCCATATTTAGGGTGTTCTATGACGAGGATCCTCGTCTATCTCTCGCTGCCTCTCTCCCTCACTACGTCTTCTTTCCCTTTTATGCTAATATTATGTCTTCATCGTCCGGGCTGGCTGGTGGTCAAGCAAGGGCCGTCCTTGGATGAAGATTGCAGACTGTGAGATGTGTTTGTATTTATTCTTTTTTGTGTTTTGCGTTCCTTTGTTTCCTGTGGCGATGTTGACGTTGTTGCCGGCGGAAGTTGACCGAGGAACATCTGGAGCGAGGTTATGGGGGAGTCACCCTAATGCTATTGTTTTTTTTTTTTTTTTTTTTTTTTGTCTCTTGTTTATGTATGTTTCTTTCTTTCCTTTGTACGCTGTCTTTCTATATTTCGTTCTTTTTTTAATGTTCGTCGGGAGAGAATCGGCACGTCGCTTTGTTCATTATCGCCATTTGCTTGAGATTCTCCAGGCACTTCATTACGAGTTGACATATCTCGCGTGATAGACACTAAACGCTCGAAGTGATAAATCATTTTTTAACCTTCCGTTTTTCTTCCTTCTAACCAAAACCCCCACCCCCACGCCCACGCCCACACCCTCTTCGGCTCTCTCTCACCCCCATATTGTCAGGACCTCTTCAAGATATGTTCGTATGAGCTTGAAATTCGTGTTTAGATTTTTTCTTATGTGTAAATGTGGTTTTGAGACCCTGCATGTGATTATGTAATAGAGTTTATGTTATTGTATATGTATTAGTGTGGGCGTATATATATACACGTGTGTGAGTGTGTGCATCTCTTTAGACTCGTATTTCATGCATGTCTGCTGTATATGAGCACTCTTTCATCGAAGACGGAGCATATATTACATACATCTGCATGTATATTGATTTTACACCACCATATACTTAGCTACCGGTCTCTATTTATTACGAGCGCCGATAACTATCTCCAAATTTATGAAGATGAGTCCGGCCAAGAAATACCCGATAATACCACGATAACACCCCCCTCCCCCCCCAAAAAGCACCGGTACTTAAATACCAGGTAGGATGCCAGAGTGACCCACCGGGAGTATCCAATTACCGGGAGTTGGATCTCGGAGATGTAGTGCGGGTACCGGTAACCCTCTTCAAAACAGGTAATTACCATTCGAAGGCGCACCTTTACCACCTCCCCCTTCTCTCCCCTTCCCCTATATACATCTCTCTTCCCTTTCTCCATCGTCTTCCTCTTCTGCTGCTGCTTTTTCTTCTTTTTTCTTCTCTTTCTCTTTCCCTCCTCCTCCTCCTCCTCCTCCTCCTCCTCCTCCTCCTCCTCCTCCTCCTTCTAAGCCTTTGTCTATTGAAGTACAGGAATAATCTCTGCATAGATGTTTATGCACAATATCTATTTATGTCTATATATCTATTTATCTCTTAATATATATATATATATATATATATATATATATATATATTTATCTACATCTATATCTGTTTCTTCCTCCTTTCCCTCCTTATTTATCGGTCTGTTCACATATCCATTTGTATTTATCTACCTATTTACCTATATTTATATATGTTGTTATATTTATTAACTTACAAGTGTATGTGTGTATATATATATATATATATATATATACATATATATACATATATATATACATATATATACACATATATGTATATATACATATATGTGTATATATATACATATGTATATATGCATACACATACACATGCATCGTATCGACGTGAGTGATAGTTTACTTGTGCTCATGTTTGCGTGCAAAACATACAATACTTATATATCTTGCGAACAAATGGAACATTTCACTTTATGTAAGATAGCTTTTGCAATACAGGTCGAGACTATTGTACCATTGCGAGTAGTATTATTGCGTTGAAATCAGTTTCCTATTATTGCATTGTAATACCGCATCATACAATTAGTCAGGCAACAAAGCTTCGGGTTTGGTAAGAAGAGTCTCGCTATTGTCAGTTTATGTTGTAATTTTATTTAGGTAGATGGATAGAATGGCAAATAGATAGGTAGTTTGGTAGATAAGTAATTAGATAAATGAATTAATAACCACACACACACTTACAAAGAGAGAGAGAGAGGGAGAGAGAGAGAGAGAGAGAGAGAGAGAGAGAGAGAGAGAGAGAGAGAGAGAGAGAGAGAGAGAGAGAGAGAGAGAGAGAGAGCGAGAGAGAGAGAGAGAGAGCGAGAGAGAGAGAGAGAGAGAGAGAGAGAGAGAGAGAGAGAGAGAGAGAGAGAGAGAGAGAGAGAGAGAGAGAGAGTGCGAGAGAGAGGGGCAAGAAGGCCGACAGATGTTCACATGGATGTAGACCTGTGGATGTTTATGATCTTTCTTCCTCACTTCTCCCGTCTCTCTTCTTTCCCGTTTCGTTTGTTGCTTTGCTTTCTTAGTCTGTAAGTTCAGCTATTCCTGTGGGTGTGTTGTGTTACCCGATGCTTTTCCAATTTCTCCTTTCTCTTGCACGGTATTTCCTGTTTTGTTTTGTTTTGTTTTTCTTCGGTTTCTTCTTCTTCTTCTTTTCTTCTTCTTCTTCTTCTTCTTCTTCTTCTTTTGTTTCTCACTGGTCATTCCACCGTTATCTCACCTTTTTTTTGTTTTTTTTCTCCATATTGGCATTTTTTCCTCCACCTTTCACCCCCCCCCCCCCATCTGCATTATGGCCCCGTAGGCTGCTTCTACCTCTGCCTCCTTTTCCTCCCTTGTCTTTTTTTCGTTTCTCACCCCTTCTCTACCATTCTCTTCCTCCTCCTTTCTCTCTTTCTCTTCTCTCCCCTGCGCCTATTCTCCTCATTCGTCTTTCTTCTCCCTTCCGTTCGTTTGGCTTCCCTCCCCTTCTCTTCTTTTCCCTTCCCTTCCCTTTCCTTCCCTTCCTTTCCCTTCTTTATCCTTCTTTACCCGCCCCCTCCCTCCCTTATCTCTCGCGCTCCTTCCCATTTTCCTTCTCTTCCACCCCCCCCCCCCCCCCCATGAACAGGCGGCGAAGGATCCCAGGTTCGGTTATCCGGTGGAGTAAACATGTTTTTAAAATCGGGTACTTGGGACCACTTAAGCGGCAAATCGGAATCAAAAGTTTTTTCCTCTGTTGCGGCATTCGGTTTACCCCCCCCACCCCCCTCCCACCCCTTTCCCCTTCCCGCCCACGCTCTTTGTCTTTTATTCGTCTTCTTTCTTCCCTTTCTTTCGTATTTTGTCGCGCGTCTCGTCTTCCTCTTCTCTTGGTTTTTCTTCTGTTTTCGTTATGGTTCACCTGCCTTCTCGTCAGTCTTTTCTTTTCTTTTTTCTTTTTTCTTTTCTCATTCTTCTTTTGGTTCTTTTACCTGTCGTCTCTGTTTTTCTCTTCCTCCTGTTCTTTTGCTTCTCTTGTAATTATTTTCCCCGTACCTTCACGTCCCTCTTCTTCTTTTCTCTTCTCTTCTGTTCCTCTCTTCTCTTCCATTGTGTCTTTTTACCTTCACGTCTCTCTTCTTTTCTCGTCCCTTCTCTTCTTCAATTCTCTCCTATTTCTTTCCTAAACTTTACCTTTTTTCTTTGCTTCCGGCTATTGTTGCAGTGTGAACTTGACGCTCGTTTTTTTTCTTCTATTTGTTCGTTTATTTACTTTTGTTAAATATAGGATGAAGAAAGTGCAGAAATTAGAGATAAAAAATTGGTCCTTTTTTCTGTCGATTCTCTTCAACGGACGATTTACTTTCCCCTTTTTCAAGTAGGAAAGTAAGTCGTCCGTTGAAGTCAGGCGTTCTTTTATATCTATGGTTTCGGGAAAAGAAAAGAAATAAAGGTTGATTTATTACCCATTTATTGGAAGTTGGGGTAAAAAAAAAAAAGAAAATCATTTACCTTCTCTTCTACTTTTTTGTTCCTTTCTCTCTGCATCTCTTTATCAGATTTATCTGTTGTATTCTTTCAGGTTAGATAACCCTTTTCCTCCTGTTTCCTTGTCCTCCTTATCTTCCCTCTCTTATCCTTTCCTCTCTCCCCCTCCACCTCCTTTCTTAAGGTTTAGTCCCCTCCCCTCTTATTCCATTTTATTCTTTCCTCTTCTCCTCTTATCCCTTTTTTCTCCTAATCATTCCCCCCTCTTCCCCTTATCTCTTAATGCCCCCTTCTTACACCTTACCCCTTAGTCTCATGTTTTTACCCCCGACCGTTATTCCTTAACTTCCCATTACCCATTCCCCTTATCACATATCCGTTATTCCTTATCCTTACTCCCACCCACCCTTCCTTTACCTCCTTAGCCACCCCCCTTTACCCATTTACCCTACCCTCATCTTAGCCCCTTACCTTGCCCTCCCCTTAGCTCCTTACCCTGCCCTCCCTTTACCCCCTTCCCCCCACCCTCCCCTTACCCCCTTGCCCACCAACCGGCCTTCGGGCAAGAACGCATATATCATCGGCGTATAATGAGGCCGTTTAACCTGGCGTCCAACATTGGAGTGAGACTGGAGAGGTCTTAATGGCCGGGCGCGAGTGGGTGGAGGGGGTGGAAAGGTGGAAGGGTGGATTGGTGGTGAAGGGTCGAGTGATGGAAAGGTGGAAGAGTGATGAAGGGTGGAGGTGGATTGGTAGACTGGTGGAAGGTTGGACTGGGGGTGAAGGGTGGAGGTGGATTAGTAGAAGGTGGATTGGTGGACTGGTGGTGAAAAAGGAACCACAGTTATTCATAAAAGAAGAAGAAAAACAAACAAACGCGGACAACGGTGTGTGTGTGTGTGTGTGTGTGTGTGTGTGTGTGTGTGTGTGTGTGTGTGTGTGTGTGTGTGTGTGTTTACCTTATCAGAGCGCCTAAGCGAGCGGTGCCAGCTGACAGCGGTGCCTTAGAGCGTGACGTACCTTTGCTGTGCCGCCGGGGAAGGGGACGCCGGATCGCTGCTCTGTGACGTCACGGAAGCTGGTAATGATGATGGTGACTCGACGTTTGTGATGAAGTGGTGTTTGGCGACGGGGAAGATCAAGAAGAGAAGGGGGTGTGAGGGTTGGTGTTATGGGTGGGAGGTGTAGGCGGGTGGGGATGGAGTGGGTGGGGGGAGGGTTGGAAATGGGGTTGTGTGTGGGGGGGGTGTCAGCTGGGGGAGGGAGGGAGGGTGGGGACTCTTAGACTTCTGTTGTTTTGGTTTTGAGATCGTAACCGCAGTCGTGCTTGAGAATTCGTGATGACAAGGGCAGCGTAGATATTATCGTGAATTTTATTTAACGGATGTCTTTTGGAATCGACCTACCACACACACACACAGACACACACAGACACACGCACACACACGCACACACACACACACACACACACACACACACACACACACACACACACACACACACACACACACACACACACACACACACACACTCATACGTTGTACGTGTATGTTTATATTTTTTTACTAGAAAATGCCAAGCAAAAAAGGCTTCAATTGTCAGTAGACAAGTTTTAAAAAACGTGCCAACACCACTGAATAGCCCGACGTGCGTCCAGAAATGTAATTCATTTAGTTAGTTTTGATAAATGGTTTGCAATTGCCAGTCAACGTTGACATATTTCAGGCCAGTTTTCATGCAGTGATTTTTTTATGGCGTATGTAGGCTATATTTTATTATTATTATTATTGTTATTGTTATGATTATTAACAATATTATTATTGTTATGATTATTAACAATATTATTATTATTATTATTATTATTATTATTATTATTATTATTATTTGCTATAAAGGCCACGCTATTTGTTTTACATTTTCGATGATACTTGACTATATATTAAGCTACTGAGGACTTGTTGCAGAAGTCTGAACCTCCTCTCGACAATGTTTTATTTGCGTAACCGGTTTCTCCTTAATTTAAATACAAAGAAAACAGTCACGGTCATTTAAATTTCTGTCTTGTCTTGTGTGTTGCTCTGTTATCTTTTAGACTGTTGCGCTTAAACTGTATCTGTTTGAAAGTGTAATAATGTTGTAGTTGCTGATTGGATACTTAATAATATTAGTATTATTGTTGTTGTTCTTCTTCTTCTCATTATTATTATTATTATTATTATTATTATTATTATTATTATTTGTTGCTGTAGTAAATGCTGTGAACATTTAAATTCTACAAAATAACACAATAGAAAATCACGTAAACATTTACATTTTACTGGCATCTGTAATGTAAAACCGTGGTAAATACGCAGTAGGTAAGGTGAATGCATAGATATTATTAGCTCCTGTGAAGTAACACATTAGTAAATGATTTGAAGATTTATACATTTATTTTTTATTTTTTATCTTTTTTTTTTTTGCTTTTTTTTGTTTTTTGCTTTTGTTCAGCCGGCCATGACGCGTGGAG
>NC_061849.1:31073327-31080827 GCF_019202785.1 Penaeus chinensis | reverse complement strand
GCGGGCGGAATCGAAGCAGAAGCGGAGGCTGATGGAGCGAGGAGAAGAGTTAGTGCGTAAAGGGAGAGAAGGCAAGCCGAAGAAATATTCATGGCTTGGAACAAAAAAACTTACAAAAAAAAAAACAAAAAAATGACGAGTAAAAACAAGACTAAAACGAAACAAAACAAAAGCGAATAAAAAAAACAAAACAGGAGGGATGAGGGAAACGTGGTAAAATACAGTAGGGGGGGGATACGTAGAAAGATAGGAAGTGTTTGAAGAGAAGATGTAGGGAGAGGGTTAGGAGGAAAAAAGGGGAAATAAAAATGTGGAAAGTGACAAATTAATGAATGGAGAGAGAGAGTGAGTGAGTGAGTGAGTGAGTGAGAGTGAGTGAGTGAGTGAGTGAGTGAGTGAGTAAGTGAGACAGAGAGAGAGAGAGAGATAGATAGAGAGAGAGAGAGAGAGAGAGAGAGAGAGAGAGAGAGAGAGAGAGAGAGAGAGAGAGAGAGAGAGAAAGAAAGAGAGAGAGAAAGAAAAGAAAGAGAGAGAGAGAGGAGAGAGAGAGTGAGAGAGAGAGAGAGAGAGAGAGAGAGAGAGAGAGAGAGAGAGAGAGAGAGAGAGAGAGAGAGAGAGAGAGAGAGAGAGAGAGCGAGCGATGGATGTAGAGTGAACGAGGGAAGGAAAAGGGGTTCACTGTGAGATATGCTAAACGGACCAGAAGATAACTGGTTTATGTCTTGTGAATTGTGGATAGGTGGCAGCACTGGGTTGATTTGGTCACTGTTTTGTATAGATGTGTATGTGTGTGTGTGTGTGTGTGAGTGTGTGTGTGTGTGTGTGTGTGTGTTAGTTAGTTAGTTTGTTTGTTTGTTTGTTTGTTTGTATGTTTGTTTGTTTTCATGTGTTATGTACTTCCATTACGCATTACCAAATTATTCGCGGGCAGAAATACAACCTTTAACTCACCTCACTTCGCGCGTTTCTCTGGACGTGCTACTTTGATAGAAGTTTGATCTGGGAGGAAAAGAAATTAATAAAAGTCAAGAAGCTTGGGTGGGGAGGGAAGAATAAATCGATTATAATTTTCAATAAAGGTTAAGTGGGAAGTCATGTTCCAATGAAGCGAGATAAATGGCTTGGAGCTTTAATTATTATTAAAGGGAATGGGTTACTAAAGCCTTATTTTTTTGTACACTTTATCATAAGGTTAGGTAGGTAATGATAGTATTAATTAATTAATTGATTATGGGGAATGGGTTATTAAAGCTATGTTTTTTTTATAACGTGTAAAACTTTATATATTTAAATAGCGGGAAATGACGGGAAAGCACAAAGGAGTATTAAACAAAATAAGAATTAAACTATAAATAATGATAAAGCAGGAGGGAAGCATAGAAGAAAGTTTTTTTTTTCAAAATAAACTTGAAATTTGGTATGCATAAATGATAATAAAGAAGCACAAAGAAGCACAAAAGAAAGTGTTAACCAAAATAAAGCATGTGCAGAGACATCACAGCTTCACCTAAGTACGGACAGCCCTCAAGACCTCGACGCCAGGAATGTCGGACCGCGCGACTCGTCAGATCCCGCGATTGAAGAGGCCTTTTCGGTGTTACAGGTGTTACGAAGGCGGTGCTGAGGGTCCCGTGTCTCCGATCTGCCGGAATGTACGATAAGGGGGAGATAGGAGGGATAGGGGAGCAGTGGCGAGGGAGGGAGGGAAGGAAAGGGAAGGAAGGATGGAAACAAAAAAAAAAATCACGTGTGGCACGAGACACTTTGGTCTGGCATGTCGTGAATGCGGCGCTTATTTTTGCGTGCGTCTGTGTGTGAGTTCGTTCATGAAGTGCAAGCATACTCAAGTATGTACGCATACGAACGTTCCTTTACTGTGAGGCGTACATAAATACTTTCAAGCATGTTCGGTGGCTTACTTGGTCACTCGCTATCACTCATACACTCGCTCGATTATCCACTCGCTCGACTCGATCATTCACTCGCTCTAACATTCACTCGCTCGATCATTCACTCACTCGCTCACTCATTCGCTCGCTCACTCATTCGCTCGCTCACTCACACGCACGCACACGCACACGTACACGCACACGCACACGCACACGCACACGCACACGCACACGCACACGCACACGCACACACACACACACACACACACACACACACACACACACACACACACACACACACACACACACACACACACACACATTCGTTTATTCATTTAAGCACTCAAACTTACAAGGACCTTTACTGCATGTTGTGTAGGGGACGCCTGTACCCAGAGAGGTTTGGAAACGTTATGACAAGAGGAGGATAGAATAAAAAAGAAAAAAAAAAGAAAAGAAAGAAAGCCAGGCACAATGGAGGTTCTCGACCAGGCTTGGACACGTCAGGCTGGGGACAGATATTGTCAGGCGAGACAGACGGAGGAGGATCCAATCGCCTCCTTCTCCTCCTCCTCCTCTTTCTCTCTCTCTCTCTCTTCTCTCTCTCTCTCTCTCTCTCTCCTTTCTCTCTCTCTCTCTCTCTCTCTCTCTCTCTCTCTCTCTCGCTCTCTCTGTCTGTCTGTCTGTCTTGTTTGTCTCTTTCGCTCGATGTCTCTTTTCCTCTCTCCCTTTCTCTCTGCTTTCTTCTCTCCCCTGTCCTCCCACCTCCATTTCTTCTTTTTCTCCACTTTCTTACGCTCCCTCTCCTACCGTCTCACCTTCTTCTTCTTTCTCTTCCTCTCCTCCTTCCTCCCTCTGTCATCTGTTTCTGCCGCTCTTTCTCCTCCTTCGTACCCCTCCTCCCCGTTCCTTCAACCTCCCCTCCCCCTCCCCTTCCTGTCGCCATTTTATTAGATCCCTCACCGTCGGGAGCCGCGAGAGAGAGAGAGAGAGAGAGAGAGAGAGAGAGAGAGAGAGAGAGAGAGAGAGAGAGAGAGAGAGAGAGAGAGAGAGAGAGAGAGAGAAGAGAGAGAGAGAGAGAAGCCGAAGAAAAGGAGGGGGAGAGAAAAAGAGAAAAAGAGAAGAAGAAGAAGAAGAAAAAGAAAATGAAAAAAAAAAATATAGTCTTTCAGATACCTCCAGCTTGCGCATGTTGCATCGCTAAGACCCCTTTTGGGACGGTTCACTCGCTGAATCTGAAATCGAGGCTCGGGGAGTTCTTCTCTTGAGTCCGGGTTATTCTTTTTCACTTCCCTTTCAAGTGATATCCGTACCCTCCCTCCCCCCCTCCCCCCCAAAAAAAAAGAGGAAAAGGACATGTATAATAGGATTCATGACAGGATGGACTGGGAGTGGTTGGGTGGGTGGGGGAGGCGGAGGTGGGGGGGGAGGGGGAAGTGCTCGCTTTTGAACACAGTTTATTGGTACTTCAGCGAGATGCTTCAAGAGGGTCTTATATTTCTTTTCTTTTTTCCTCTTTTCTTTTCTTTTCTTTTTTTTGTCTTTTTTTTCTATCAAAAATTCGATAGTGTGAGCCAGCGTCGAGACGGATGGACGACTTGACCCGGAGATATTGAAGTGCCAGAGCGAGATTTTGATATTGGACTTTTTTTTCCTCTCTCTTTTGTCTTTATCTTGCCTTTTTTGGAGTTTTCTCTTGTTTCTCTGTTTTTTATTTATATATTTATATTTTTGGGGGGTAAGGATTTTCAGTGTGTCTCTCTTTTTTTTCAAGGATGAGTCTCTCGCGCTTCTTTTTTTTCGAAGATTTTCGTATCTGCCTCTCACGCTATTCTTCTTTTATTTTTTTTAGAAGAAAAAGTATATTTTGAAAATTTGCCTTTCGTCTCCATTTCCAAGGACTTGAGCCGTTTTGTTGTGGCTTTTGTGGCAAACAAGAAATGTTTTCGGGCGATAAATCTTGTGTGGAGTAAACCTGACGCGAAATGGCGCGAAATGGCTGTAAGGAAAGTACTGTGTGTGTTTGTGTGGTGGTGGTGGTGGGGGGGGGGGGGGCACATGCGTGTGTGTGTGTGTGTGTGTGTGTGTGTGTGTGTGTGTGTGTGTGTGTGTGTGTGTGTGTGTGTGTGTATTTACGTTTATATTCGTAAATGAGAAAGCCGGAAATCTATCAAACATCAAGCCTCCTCTCCTAAGCGACATGCATGAATTTTACGTAAATGAATAGAAGTTTTGCATGGGGACGTTCGCATGATTTTAAAATTCGAAGTCATTTGAAAATTAGGAAGAACACACCAGTTTGTCTTAGGAAAGCAGAAAAACTAGGAGTGCCTTGCTCATCGTCCTCTTTGCAAATTCAGAATGTATATATATATTTTTTTTTTCTTTTACTTCGCTTAAATTCGTGAAAAAGGAAGAAAAAAATAGAGAAAAGTGTACCTTGGTGAGAGTAGTGAATAGAGGAGAAGAATCATGAATATATGATTAATTTTTCGGACCGGAAAGCGAAAGGCGGTAAGCCAGAGAGAAAGGGGAAAGGGGAAAAAAAGAGAGGAAAAGGGAGAAAGGGGGAGAAGGAGGAAGAAGAGAGAAAGTGACAGAAAGAGCTCATAGGAGGGAGGAGGAGGAGGAGGAGGAGTAGTAGTAGTAGTAGTAGTAGTAGTAGTAGTAGTAGTAGTAGTAGTAGGAGAGAGAGAGAGAGAGAGAGAGAGAGAGAGAGAGAGAGAGAGAGAGAGAGAGAGAGAGAGAGAGAGAGAGAGAGAGAGAGAGAGAAACAGACACACCGACAGCCAAAGGAAAAGTATTTCCCTTGCATAATTCCGTAAATAGGTGCTGGTGTTTGGTATTCAAATGAGAGTCGGAGGAAAAGAAAAAAAAAGATACGAAAGCTCGAGTTCAAAGTGCGCGAAGAATTTTCACAGAATTTCACAGTAGGAATTTAACAAGGCTGAGAATTACAGTAGCTGCCGGAGACGGTGCGCGAGTCCTAAAGGCGTTCCAAAGGGCGCGAAGGGCTTCAAAAGGGAGGGACCGAAGCCTCGAAGCCCAAAGTACCTGGAGGGGCTTTGCTCCGCAGATCAGAGCTGGCTTTGAATGTTGGAGGCCCTTTCTGCTTCTTCTTCTTCCTGTTTTTCTCGTTCTTCTCTCTTCTCTCTCCCTCTTTCCTCTCTTCTCTCTTCCTCTCCTCTCTTCTCTCTTCTTTCTCCCTCTCCTCTCTTCTCTCTCCCTCTCCTCTCTTCTCTCTCCCTCTCCTCTCTTCTCTCTTCTCTCTTCGTCTCCTTGTTCTCGTTCTTCTCCTTCTTCTTCTATTTCTAATTCTTCCTGCTTCTTGTTCTTCACTTTCTTTTTCTTTCTCCTTTTTCGTCTTCTTCTTTCTCTTTTACTTCAGTTTTTTCTTCTGTGTTACTTCTTTTTTTTAATACCCTTCCTTTATCTTCCACCTATCCTTTCATTTTCTGCTTCTCCTCTCCTTCTTTTTTCTCCCACTCTCTTCCTCACTTCCCTTTGTGGGTAGCAGAATCGCGATGGGGTGGAGTGTGGGGGTGGGGGCGGGGGCGGGGGCGTGGAGTGGTGAGAGAGGAGTAGGGGGGAAGGAGGATAAGGGGGGGGGGGTGGAGTAGGAGGTGGAGTGAATCCCACAAGCCGCTTTGGTTTGTAATCCGACTCTTTAACTATGCCCGGGGAAGGGGACAGGGGAGGAGGGGAGGAGAGGGGAAGGGAGGGGAGGGTAGGAGGGAGGAGAGGGGAAGGGAAGGGAGGGTAGGAGGGAGGAGAGGGGAAGGGAGGGGAGGGGAGGAGGGAGGAGAGGGGAAGGGAAGGGAGAGGGGGAAGGGAAGGGAAAGGGGAAGGGGAGGTGGGAGGAGAGGAGAAGGGAGGGGAGGGGAGGAGGGAGGAGAGGAGAGGAGGGAAGGGAGAGGGGAAGGGAAGGGAGAGGGGAAGGGAAGGGAGGGGAGGTGGGAGGAGAGGGGAAGGGAAGGGAGGGGAGGAGGAGGGAGGAGAGGGGAAGGGAGGGGAGGAGGGAGGAGAGGGGAAGGGAAGGGAGGGGAGGAGGAGGGAAGGGAGAGGGGAAGGGAAGGGAGGGGAGAAGGAGGGAGGGGAGGTGGGAGGAGAGGGGAAGGGAGTGGAGGGGAAGAGAAGGGGATGAAAGGAAAGGGAGATGAGAGGAAGGGAGATGGGGGGAGGGAAGGGATGGAGGGAGGGAAGGGGATACCACTGTCGCTCTATAGTAGTAGTTTAAGTGGCTTTCTTCGCTTTGGCAAAATCTCTTGCTTGGCTTCCATACAGTGGATATCGATTTTTTTTTTCTTTCCTTTTTTTGAGGGGGTGGGTAGGTGGGGGGAGGGGGATGGAGATGGTTGGTATTGAAAGGAGAAAAAAAATTGAATTTCGCTTCTTGGATATTGATCTTTCTTTTGTTTATTTATATTATTTTCGGTTTTTTATGTCTTGTTTTTGCGTGTATATGTGTTTGTGTCTTGTATTTATTGTGTTAGCCTGTTGTTGATTTTATTGCTTGTTATTGACACCATGACCAATTCATTTGTCGTAATTAAGCATCATGTAAAGGTTGTTTCTTACTTTGTCTTGATGTTGGTATAATAAACGAAAGTTATTTAGAAAGACAATAGACTATATAAGCAGATAGGCAAGAAGGCGAACACAGACGAACGGACAGACAGACACAGACAGACGCCTTGTGGATAGGCATATGTCTGTGTGACTAAGCAGGTGTTGTGTGTTTTTCTTGGGGTCAGTCGGCTGTTCGGTCGCGCAAGTTCTCTGCATGACCGTTATAATGAGACACTCTGCAGTCCTCTCTTGCGAATGCATTTACGTTATTCCACTGCCGGGAGTGGACCGCAAGCAAGCATATTATTGTTATTTGTGCCATGTGCCATTGGGGAATTAAAGTACCCGCACGCGCAGTGACAAAAAAAAAATGTAAGTTACGAGTGGTTACGGTACAGGGTTTTTTTTTTTTTTTTTTTTTTTTTTTTTTTTTTTCTCGAAGATGAAGTGAATAGGAAAAAACATAAAAAAAAATGGGACGTGGATTGCAGACATTGGCTACACCTGCCGGCCAGCCAACGGTCATGTCTCCCGGCGCTGCTAACCTCGTCAGGAGACCCGCTATTTGGACCGGTATTTTTGTTTTTCATTTTTTCTTTTTTTCTCTCTCTTTTCTTGTACTTCTACTTCCTTTTTATTCATGTTTCTTTTGCTCGTTTGTTCGTGATGACTCTTGTTTTTTTTTTTTCTTTCTCTTTTTTCTCTCTTTCTTACTCTCTCTCTGTCTCTTTCTCTTCCTTTTCTTCTCTCATGTCTGTAGCTTTTTTTCACGCGTTTTTATTTCTTTTCTTTCTTTTGCGGAACCAATTACTCGCCAGAGAGATGTAGTAAACGTTTATTTTCACTTTTTTGTCTTATTTTTCTTTTTCTTTGTTTTCAACCAGTTAAAGGATAAGGTGGAGAAAGTGGGGAGAAGGGCGGGGGTAGGGGCAATGATGGGTGGGGGGGGGGGGGGGGGGGTGAAGGCCTGCGCGGGTTAATGGTCCTAAGGAGTCTGTTTCCTCCATCACGAGGAAGTGTTGGGTAGGTATTTTTTTTTCTC
>NC_061849.1:31060673-31073227 GCF_019202785.1 Penaeus chinensis | reverse complement strand
CACAACCACACACACACACCCACACACCACACACATTTCCCCACAACAACACCCCCACACACCACACAAAAGCACACACACACACACACACACCACTCCCACCCCCACACCACCCACCCAACCACTTCGCATTAGCATTAAATCATATTCTAATCTCATTAACTCCCGCCCAAAAGCGCCAGAACCCATTACGCAATCAAAGCCACACGGCACCCTTTCGCCTCAGTCGCTCCGCCGACAATACCCAACACGGCGCGAAAAAAAGAAAAAAAGAAAGAGACTTCCAATTGCCAGACAGAGCCTCTCCATTAGCAGGGTTCATTAATGGTTAGAAAGAATCTTGCTCGGGGCACGTCCGTCTGTCCGTCTGAAAAAGGGTTCAATGTGTACCCTCTTTCTCCTCCTGCTTCCTCCCCCCCCCCCCCTTTCCCTTTTTTTCTTCTACCTCTGCCTTCTACCCTTTTTCCTCTTCTGTTTCTTCTCTAACACTTCTACCTCCACCTCCACCTCCTCCACCTCCTCCTCCTTCACCCCCTCTCTTCCCATTCTACTTCCTCTCCTCCCTCCCCCTCCACTTTTTCCCTTCTCTCCCCATCCCATCATTCCCCTCCCTCCCTATCTCCTCCATGAAAACACATCCACTGGAGGGTTTGATTGATATGGTGGAAGCCTTAATCTGTTCACCTCCTCTCTCTCCCTCCCCTTTCCTCTCACGTGCCCCCACCCCCCTTCTCTCACAACCCTTTTCCTCTCTTCCTCTCTCTCTACCCCTCCTCTCTCTCTCTCTCTCTCTCTCTCTCTCTCTCTCTCTCTCTCTCTCTCTCTCTCTCTCTCTCTCTCTCTCTCTCTCTCTCTCTCTCTCTCTCTCTCTCTCTTCTCGCAGGTCAGCCTGAAATCCAATTAGCAGTTTGGCCGAGACACAAAGACCGCTACAACGCTAAACATAATAAATAAATGAAAACACAATCAATATGTTTCTCTTGAATCACTTGCAAAGCACAATGCACGGGACTCGATTTAGTTCCCTTGGCCTCCTTTTAAACACTAACACTTTGTCTGTCTCCCTCTTCCTTCCAAACGCGCTCTCTCTCTCTCTCTCTCTCTCTCTCTCTCTCTCTCTCTCTCTCTCTCTCTCTCTCTCTCTCTCTCTCTCTCTCTCTCTCTCTCTCTCTCTCTCTCCATTGCAATACTAACGATATTTTAGTATAGATCCTATAACCAATAATAAAAAGAACGATAGACCAATACTACAAGTCATCGTTAACTAATAAGAAGCAGCAGCAACAGTTGTAGTAGTAGTAGTAGTAGTAGTAGTAGTAATAGTAGTAGTAGTAGTAGTAGTGGTAGTAGTAGTAGAAGGAAAAGAACAAAAAGAAGAAATAATGATGATGATGATGATGATAACAATAATACAAAAACAATACTACAACATAAATTAAAATATATCAGTAGCTGTAATAGTAGTACTAGTAGTAACAACAGTAACAATAGTAAAGAACAGTAATAACAAAACAATAATAATAACCCTCATCACTGCTACCACAATCATACTAGCTCATAAAAAAGAATTAACATAACCATAATAACTGCACAGCGTCGATAATGCAATATAGAAACCGCGCACAGACCCTGTTGATAATTTACGAAGCAGAATATTACAATTGAGGCCACCGTCATAATACTAATGAAGCCAAGAAATTTTACTGTACCGATTAATTACTTACAACTAATGATTTACTAATTAAGAAAGGGCCTCTCTCAACCACTCGCTTTCTCTTTCTCTTTCTTTCTCTTTTTCCTCTCTATGTACATTTGTTCGTACACATACATATGTATGCATGCTTGTGCAGTACGTCTGTATTCATGTAACCGTCATGTATGTATGTAGGTATATGTGTATATACATATATACATACATACATACATACATATACATATATCCATACGTGTGCGTGAGCGTGTGCGTATGCGTGTGCGTGAGCATGTGCGTGAGCGTGTGCGTATGCAAGTGCGTGTGCGTACGTCGCCTCTCCTCAGAACAAGAAAATGGAAAGTGTGTTTAAATCTCCCTAATTGATAGAAACGACAAGCAAGAGGAGTTTGCGTGTGGAAGCGGAGACACGGAGGATGAACGCCAAGAGTGATGAAGATAAAAAAAACGAAGATAACGAACACACAAATGACGAGATAAGAAAGAAACGCATAATGAATAGCACCAAAGAGAGCAGAGGAGAGAGAAAGAGAAAAAAAAAAAAAAATCACGAGATATGAGGAGACGAAAATAAGAAAAAAAAAATCTGCTTACCAGTGGATTATGAAAAAAAAGGACAGGCAAAAGAAAAACAAAATGATGAGGAAAGAAAAAGGAAAATGAGGAAATAGAAGAACTTAAACCCGCCAACCTTCCATGTATATTTAACGAAGCAGTATTTTCAAGAACCGCGTTGTTGATGGCAAGGTTGGAAGGGACAGAATAAAGGAGAAATGGGAGAAAGGATAAAAGATACATATGGGAGAGGAAAGATAAAAAGAGGAAAATAAATCAGGTGACAAAAACGAAGGAATGAAGGAAAATGTAATCAGATAATGACTAAGAGATTAGACTAGAAAAATTCAGATAAAGAAAAAGAAGAAAAAAATAATATATACATAAGTCAAAGAAAAAAAAAAAAAAACGGAAGCAACAATGAATGAAAAGAGAGAGGCGAGATAAAAAAAAAAATAAACAAAAGACAAAAAGAGAAACCAAGAGATCGAGCGGGAGGAGGAGGACAGGGGAGGGGAGTGACGGGGGGGAGGGGGGGCATATGGGCATGTTAGGTGAGGAGTGAAGGGGGGGGGAGAGGAAACCCAAGGGAGAAGAGGGTTAGTGGGGGGGGAGGGGGGAGAGAAGGACCCTTACAAGGCTGTCCAAACGAGAACCTTGTTAGAAACGTCATATATTTCCGTCCTTGTATAATTACATGCGTGTAACAACGTCAACCTTGAAGACTTCGAGAGATTTATTGCGCCGATTCTTTCTTTAGATTTGGGGGGGGGGGGGGGTAGAGATGGATGGCGGGTGGGGGAGTAGGAGTGGGGGGGGTCTGGTGGGCATAGGTGGGTGTGCTGTCCAATAAATGTTGTATGGTCGTAAATATGAAAGTTTAAGCACTTTAAATATATTTAAATTTTTGTCTCTTTCTCTTTCTCTCTCATACACATTTTCCCTCCTTCCCTCCCTTTCACACCTTCCCTCCCTCCCTCCCTCCCTTCCCCCTCCTCCTCTCTACCTTCCTCCTTCCATCCCTCTTCCTTCGTGCCTTCCTCTCTCTGCCCCCCCCCCCCTCTTCCTTAGAAACACGACTGTCTTTTAGTACTAACAAGGCGACGTGTTGCGACAACCGGCGAAAGTGAGGTGTAGGGGTGGGGGTGGGGGTGGGGATGGGGGTGGGGTGAAGGTGGGGGTGAGCTTGTAAGAAAAGGAGGAAGATATAAAAAAGAGACAATCAATGACATGAAGATGGAAAAAAAGAACAATTCTACAAAGGAGAATAAGTACAATCTATAAATAAATGCGTTGAACGAGGTTTTAAAATAACCGCTTCATCCGCCGAGCAAAGTATTCATCCAACCATCCGAAAAAAAAAGAAAAAAATACGCCGCTGACATCTCTATCACTTACCCAAATGACGTTCACTTAACAACTGTAAACCCTCTTTGAACGGAGGCGAGAACCACTTAAGTGAACGCGCCAAAAACGCGACTACTTTCACGCCTTGATGATGAACCGCCAACCCCACAACCACAAACCCCTACCCCCCCCCATCCCCCTCCTTCCACTCTCTTTTTCTCCCTCTCTTCCTCCTTTCTCTCCTTCACCTCCCTTCCCCTTTCTCCTCTGCATTTTTCTCCTTTCCATCTCCACTTCGCTTCTCTTCTCCTCCCTCTTTATCCCCTTACTTACCCCCCCCCCTTCCTCCGTCTTCATTCCTTCTTCCCCACCCTTCTCCCTCTCCCTCTCCTTTCTCCCCTCTTCCCCCCTACCTCTTCTTCCTCCCTCTCTCCCATCCCCATCCTCTCCCCAGCCCTCCCTCCTGTTCCCCTCCTCCCTCTCCCTCTCCAACATCTTCCAGCTTGTTGCTCTATGACGTCACCGTAAACAGAGCCCCCCCCCCCGCCGACACCGGTTTATGGGGCCTCCCTGTCCCGGTTAATGAAGGCTGACATTCTCGACCAATCGCACTCAACCTCCATTTGTTTCTGTCGTGCTCCACTGTTTTACCGAAGCGTTCGGTCTCGGCCGCGGCTTCGGTTTCGTTTGCAAGAAGTCTCAAGCGTAGGGCGGGTGTTGCTGATTTTAGTAAGTATAGAAAACGATGGATTGTGATTCATTACGTAAGAGAGAGAGGAGTCAGAATTGCACCTGTTGAAGAGAGAGAGAGAGAGAGAGAGAGAGAGAGAGAGAGAGAGAGAGAGAGAGAGAGAGAGAGAGAGAGAGAGAGAGAGAGAGAGAGAGAGAGAGAGAGAGAGAGAGAGTGAGAGAGAGAGAGAGAGAAACAACGTCTGAATCTATCAACTTCAAAAGATGCAGGTGCAAATCAAGAAAATATGATTAAAAGATAAATAAAATTAAATAAATAAAAGAGAAGTGGACATGACAGAGAAAAAAAAACGAACATAGAAAACAAGACTATGAAAAAGAAACCGCACGAACAACGTAAAGCAAATACAAAAACCCGGCACCCCCCAAGACCAGGTGCCCCCGGAACCCTAAGAGGACCTGGCAACGAAAAAGGAAATAAAAGAGAGAGAGAGAGAGAGAGAGAGAGAGAGAGAGAGAGAGAGAGAGAGAGAGAGAGAGAGAGAGAGAGAGAGAGAGAGAGAGAGAGAGAAAGAGAGAGAGAGAGAGAAAACAATCCCCAAGCACGGAATCCCCGCCAAAAAAATCCCTCCCGCGTGATCCCCAAACGATCCCAAATCCAGCTCTCTCACGGCCTTCACCCTCCACCGCCCGTCAGCCTAATCACAGCCCCGCCTTCTTCACCCTCCTCCGTCCCTTCCTCCCACCTTCTCTTCCACCCCCCTCCCTCCCTCCCTCTTCCCTCCTTCTCTTCCATACCTCTCCCTCCCTCCTTCCCTAATTCCTCCCTCCCTTCCATCCCCCTCCCTCCCTCCTTCCCTCCTCCCTCCTTCTCTTCCATCCCCCTCCCTCCCTCCCTCCCTCCTCCCTCCTTCCCTTCCATCCCCCTTTTCCCTCCCTCCCTCCCTCCCTCCCTCCCTCCCTCCCTCCCCCTCCCTCCCTCCCTCCGCCCACTCGTACCTCCGGGAAAGGAAACCCACGAACGCCGCCGAATTCCGCCGTTCAGGACCAGGCCAAACACAATCCCTCGTTTCGCCAGAGGGGCTTTCGGTGTCGCCCTCCCGCTCCGCCTGCCCGCCGTTCACCTCGCGCAATGAAACGCCGGGCTAGGAGAACGTACTGCGAGAACGTACGGCGGGAAAAAAAAAGTACTGCGGGAACGGACAGCGAAAAAGTACAGCGAGAACGGACAACGGAAAAATACAGCAAGAACGTACTGCTCCGATCGCCTCCGTGTAACTAACTGTCACTACTCGTCGGCTCTGTTGCCAACTGAATACGAAGACTACAAGAAAAACACTTTAAAATCTAAAAATCCAACAGAAACCCATTCAAATAAAAATCAAAGGAAAGAAAAAATACATCCCAGGGCCTACATAAGTGTCATTCGCAACAGTGAAAGTCTGTAAAACAAAATAAGCAGTTAAAAAAAAAACAGTTAAATTTACGAAAACGACTTGGGCACTCGTTCTGGACTTGCCAAAGGCACCCATAGTACTGTCAACAAAACAGATAAAATGGCAGAGACAACAATAAAGAGAGAGAGAAAAAGACCCGGAGAAAGACACCCAAGCTAGGGAGAGAGAAAGGGGTGAAGGGAGGAGGGGAGGGGAAGGATGGGAAGAGAGAGAGGAGGGGAGGGGGAAGGATGGGGAGAGAGAGAGGAGAGGAGAGAGGAGGTAGACGCCTACGGGAGAAAAGGGGGAGGTAGAGCAACAGGACGCAGATCAAAGGGGAGGGGAAGGGGGGAGTGAGAGAAAGAGGGAAGGGGGGGAGTGAGAGAAAGAGGGAAGGGGGGAGGGGGAGGGGAAGGGGAGAGGGGGGAGGGAGAGAAAGAGGGGAGGGGGAGGGGGAGGGGGAGTGAGAGAAAGAGAAAGAGAGAGAGAGAGAGAGAGAGAGAGAGAGAGAGAGAGAGAGAGAGAGAGAGAGAGAGAGAGAGAGAGAGAGAGGAGGTCGAGTAAGGTACAGAGGGAGTGGACAATAAAAAAGTAATAATAAAACTGGTGTCTGGTAATTACTTGGGCCGCCTGTACATGATCACCACATGGTGCCCGACGCCGCCAGCAACAGAGGGAGGGGCAGGGAGGGGAAGGGAGGGCAAGGGAGGGGAAGGGAGGGCAAGGGAGGGGAAGGGAGGGGAAGGGAAGGAAGGGGGGAGGGTTGTACTAGGTCCGGCAGCGTCATGGTTGGTGCCTCCGACTACTAACTACTACGTTTAAACTTTTCAACATTTTCTTGTGAATGTTTTTGTCGTATATGCGTTTGCGAATTTCTATTCGGCTGTTCTTGTTACGTATCTTTTGTGTGCATATACTATATGTGAGTGAATTCTCAACAAGCTCTTCTTTGCTACCTTTTATCTATTTGTTCCGCGTACTTGACCAATTTTAGATCCCATTTCCAACCTCGATATACAATGCTTCTCCCTTTTCTGCGCCGAGAGTGACAGCCGCTTTCGCCCGTGGATTCTGCGCCCCTTGCTGCCACCATGACATCGGGAGGCTGGCTTGCCCCTCAATCTTCTCCCTTCCCCTCCTCTCTCCACTCTTTCTGCGCTTCCTTTTTGTCTGTTTTTCGACATTTTCCCCTTCTCCTTCGTCTCTATCCTACCTCTATTTACAGAGCCTCTTCCTTTTATCTTTCCCTTTCCTCTCCTCCTTTTTCGCTCTTCTTGTTGTTTTCTTTCGTCCCCCTTTCCCCTTTTCTTCCCTCCCCCCCTCCTTCTCGTCTCCCTCTTTCCTTCTTCCTCTCATCTCCCTCCTTTCTTCTTCTCAACCTTCTCCATTTCTCTGCAACCTCATCTCCCTCCTTCCTTCTCTCACCTCCTTCTACCTCCCTCCTTCTCTCTTCCTCTCCCCCCTCTCCTTCATTCCTCCTCCCCCTCTCCTTCCTTCCTTCTTCCCCTCCCCCCTTTCCTTCATTCCTCTTACTCCCATCTCCCTTCTCCCTCCTCCATTCCTCTTCCTCCTATCTCCCTCCTTCCTTCTTCCTCTCACCTCATTCCTTTTCCCTCTCACCTCCCTCCTTCCTTCTTCCTCTCACCTCCCTCCTCATCTCCCCCCCTCCTCCTCCCCCCCCCCTCTAATCCCCTCTAACAGGTACCTGGCGACAGAGGGGAGAGGGCGCTCACTTCACGAAATCGAAGCGAAAGGCGAAGCAGACACGAGGGGGAGGGGGAGGGGAGAAGGAGGAAGGGGGAGGAGGAGGAGGGGAAAACCCGCCGTAAGTAAGGGAGTAAACACGCTAGGAGAGAATAAGAAAAAAAAAAATAGAGAAAAGACGCTTAAAAATGTGGCTAAAAATGCATGAAACACAAAACGCTAAAAAAAAAAGGAACGTAAAGACACTGAGAAGTAAAGAAATAAGAAAAAAGCGAGAAAAAGCAGAGAAAAAAGCGAGAAAAAGAAAGAAATAAGAAAAGGTGAAAAAAAAGACGGGCAAAATAGAGAAAAAGACAATGAAAGAATGTAGGGGGGTTGTCGACAAAGGAGATAAAACCTAAACTGATAAAAAGACAAGATACAAGAGTGTGAAAAGGCAGATGGACAATGTCATTATAAGAGAAGGGAAATAAGAAAAGCTCTTAAGTGCACTAAAAGGCGGGGAGAGAGGGAGAGAAAAAGAGAAAGAGAAAGAGAAAGAGAAAGAGAGAGAGAGAGAGAAAGAGATAGAGAAAGAAGGAGAGAGAGAAAGCAGGAGAAAAAGAGAGAAGGAGAGAAAGAGAGAAGGAGAGAGAGAGAGAGAGAGAGAGAGAGAGAGAGAGAGAGAGAGAGAGAGAGAGAGAGAGAGAGAGAGAGAGAGAGAGAGAGAGAGAGAGAGAGAGAGGACCTATATCGTAAACAAACAAGACAAAAAAATAGCCTGCATGACAAGGGGAAAATTGGAAACTGAAGAAGGGGAGAAAAAAATGAAAAAGTGGAATAGAAAGGGGGAGACGGTTTGCTATTTCTAAAAATGAAATAGTAAGACAGAGGGTGAAAGAGAGATAGAGGAAGGAAGTGGGGGGAGAAACACAGGAATAAAGCAAGGGAGAGACGGAGATGGGGAAAGGAAAATAAGGAAAGTGAGAGGGGAGGAGGAGGAAGCCAGAGATAGATGAAAAAGAAGAAGTAGAAGACGAAGAGAGAGAGAGATAGAAGAGGGAAGAGACCGAGACAAAGGAACAGAAACAGTAACCTCAGATGAAAAAAAAAAAACATCTTCCCGAGAAAAAGCGAGACCTCACGAGAAAGTTCCGACTGCCGCCCAAACCGCAGTCACGCCCAGGGTCTGTTTAACCAGATTTCGGTCACGCCCACGGAAGCCCTCGGCGCCCTCAATCGCCGCTCGTGATCTCGTTCGGACATCTTACAAAAAAAAAAAAAAAAAATCACAACATCTGTGCCAAAACTTCAAAGAAAGGATTCGCTAGATGCGACACAAATAAACATATGAGATATGATAAGAAGAAACAAAATGTGCGTCTGTCTCCTCATCTGTCTGTCTGGCTATTTTTGGGTCTGTCTATTTGTCTATTTGTCTATTTATCTATCTATCTATCTATGTCTATCTATGAGAGAGAAAGAGAGAGAGAGAAAGAGAGAGGGAGGGAGAGAGCAAATAAAATAGAAGAGAGAAAAGATGAGAGAAGAGAGGGGAGAAAAAGGGGAGAGTGTCAGTTATGAGTGAGTAATGGAAGCCGCTAGCGGAAAGCCAGCACCACGTGAGGGAAGAGGGAAGAGGAAGATAGGTAGAAGGGAAAAGGGAAAAGGGAAAAGGGAAGAGGGAGGAGGGAAGGGAGGAGGGAAAGGGGAAAGGAAAGTGTTGTCCAATCGTGTTGGAGGACACCATTAAGGCCGCCGACGGAGGGGAAAGCACACGGACGAGGGGAAGAGAATGATGAGGGACTTACGGGGGAAAAAAAAAGGTAGAGAGATGGAGAGACGAGCAAACAAATGGGTAGGTAGATGAACGTACAAGTAGATGGACGCGGGAGATATACAAGGCAGGTAGACAAGTGGAGGTATCTAAGGGTAGATATTCACAAGGGAGGAAGGGAGATGGAAAAACGGATAGAAAGGAAGGAAGGAAAGAGATGGAGAGGGGAAGGGGTGGGGGGGAGAGGGAGACTAAGAGAGTGAGAAAAGGAGAGGTGGAGAAAGCGTATGGAAAAGGGGAGATGAGAGTAGAGGAATAGTATAGGGGAGAGGGTCATAGAGGGAACTGGAAGGAGAGAAATTGAGAGAAAGTGGGAGAGAGAGAGGGAGACGGGGGGAGAGGGAGGAGGGAGGAGGGAGGGAGGGAGGGAGGGAGGAAGAGAGATAAAGAGAGAGAGAGGAGGGGGGGGGAGGGACAGAGAGAGAGAGAGAGAGAGAGAGAGAGAGAGAGAGAGAGAGAGAGAGAGAGAGAGAGAGAGAGAGAGAGAGAGAGAGAGAGAGCGAGAGAGAGAGAGAGAGAGAGAGAGAGAGAGAGAGAGAGAGAGAGAGAGAGAGAGAGAGAGAGAGAGAGAGAACGAGAGAGAGAGAGAGAGAGAGGAGAGAGAGAGAGAGAGAGAGAGAGAGAGAGAGAGAGAGAGAGAGAGAGAGAGAGAGAGAGAATAAAACAAGAATAGGCCAAAGGAACACACAAAAAAAAACATAAACAAAGACAGACGCAACGAAGAAGCATCACTGGACAAAGACCTGAGAAGAAAAAAAATCACCAATAAACAAATAGACAAATAAAAAGTCCATCCACACTGAGCATTATTCCTCCAACAGGCCGCCGACGCCCGCACGCCCGCCTAGCAAGCCGAGCCCAGCCTTGCTTAATGCATTTTCATAAACAAAAGTTTTTACTCCGTCAGACTAAGTTTCCTCGCTAATGAAGGCCCAAAACCTTGCTACTCCCCCTCCTTTTCTCTCTCTCTCTCTCTCTCTCTCTCTCTCTCTCTCTCTCTCTCTCTCTCTCTCTCTCTCTCTCTCTCTCTCTCTCTCTTTCCCCTACAAACTACTTCCCTTTTCCTATAGCCTTATCATTCATCGTGTATCTCTCTCACTCCATTTATTTTTTTTTCCTCTCTCTCTCTCTCTCTCTCTCTCTCTCTCTCTCTCTCTCTCTCTCTCTCTCTCTCTCTCTCTCTCTCTCTCTCTCTCTCTCTCTCTCTCTCCTCTTCCTACGTAATAGGTGCGTCATCCCTTCTCGATTTTCTCTTCCTTTCCTCCTTCCTTATCTTTATCTCCCCCTTCTTTGCAATCAATTTTCTCCAAGTTCCCCCGATTCTTCTCTTCTTTGCCTCGCCCTTCCATCACAATTAAGCGAGATGGCGACATGTGCAGCCTCCCCCCCCTCCCCCCCCTCGTCTATTATCTTAGGCCTGATTGTGAGTTTATTTTATTTCTCCTCCTCCCCCCCTCCCTTCACCAATATTGTCTCCCATTTTCCCTTTATTCCTCTACTTACCCTCTACTCCTCTTATTCCGTTCCCTTTTTTATCCTCCTCTCTCTCTCTCTCTCTCTCTCTCTCTCTCTCTCTCTCTCTCTCTCTCTCTCTCTCTCTCTCTCTCTCTCTCTCTCTCTCTCTCTCTCTCTCTCTCTCTCTCTCTCTCTCTCTCTCTCTCTCTCTCTCTCTCTCTCTCTCGCCGTATCTGTCTCTGTCTCTGTTCTTCTGTTTCCGTCGTTCTTCTTCCTCTTCCTTTTCCCTATTATTCTCCCCTTCTCCTTCTCCATTTTTGTCATCCTCATCCCTTTCCTCTCCTTCCCCCGTATTCTATCCCATCGTCGTTCCTTCCCCTCCGTCCCCTTTCTGTCTCTTCTTCCTCCATCTATCTTTCCCACCTAGATTCCTCCCCCTCCACATGCCTCTTTCCCCTCTCTCCCATTCCTCCCTCTCCACATCCCCCTTTCCCCTCTCTCCTATTCATCCCCCTCCACATGCCTCTCTCCCCTCTCTCTCATTCCTCCCTCTCCACATCCCTCTCTCCACAACCTTCCCGTCCCCTCTTTCCCCTCTCTTCCCATCCCCTCCCTCTGCGTCCCCGCCGGCTATTGCGAGGACACGTCTGGATCCATCTCCCCTCTTTACCCCTCCCCTCCCCTCCCCTCCCCCTCCCCAACCCCTCTGTTGACTGCTCCCTTTGATGAAGTCATTGTATTAGTGATTTATTCGCGATGATGATGATACTGGTGACAGGGCTGGTGTTAACAACAACAATAACAGCGGTGGAATATCTATAGGTATACGATCACTTAATCGTCTTGATAATAGTTACATAATCATAGGATATAGTAATAGTACTATTATATAACAAGAGCAACAGTATTAACAATGGGAGTAATAAATAATTAAGGGTAAAAATAACAATAAAATAATAATAACAATAATACAATAATAATATCATTATCCATCTTCATACCAACATTACTAGTATTATCATTACCGTTATTAACAAAAAAATGACAAAACAGCATCAAAACAACAACAAAACTCAAAAAATGATAATCGCTGATTTATTAACAACATTAACATATTACCTTTTACAATCAACAAAAACAACAGGATGAACACTAAAGGAAAACAAATGAAATACTACTTCCTTCCTCAGATACCCCTCCCCCCCCTTTCTCTCTCCCCCTCTCTCATCTACATCTTTAATTTATGATAATTACAATTAATCTTCATACAGCGTTCCGGTTCCCTTCTTGTCCTCAGTCCTGACTCCCCCCCCTCACTGCACCCCCACCCATCCCACTTTCTTCCACTGAAAGGCGATCTCCTTCCACGTTTGTGTTGCTTGCGGTTGTCTGTCTGTATGCATGTCTTTATATGTTTTCCCCTCTACCTATAAATAAATAAATAAATATATATATGTGATAACTCTTTCTATTTCTCTCTCTCTTTCTCTTTCTCCGTACGCCATTATCCCCATTTCCCCCACTTCCTCTCCCTTTCCCTTTCCCCTCTCCTCCTCTCCCACTCCCCTCCCCTTCCTTTCCTTCTCCCCACACCCCTCTTTCTACTCTTTTCCGCCACTTAAGGATATTAAAACAATTATAGCCTCACCGTCACTTTAATGAGTTGCCAAGTGCATCTCTAATTAGAGCCTCTTTTCGGCACGGGAGGCTTACTTTCATAACTTAGTACTGATTTCGACTTCCTCTCTCCCTCGTTAACTGCAACCTTGCCGACGCATTCCTTCGTCTTTTCCGCCTCTCTTCCTCTCTCTCCCTTCCCCCCAAGCCTCCTTCGTTTCCC
>NC_061849.1:31045673-31053173 GCF_019202785.1 Penaeus chinensis | reverse complement strand
CTGGAGGAAGGGGGGGTCGTGGCAGGGGCAAGAGGGGGTTGAAAACAGAGCAACTGGGAAAGGGAAGAGAGGAGAAAGAGGGAAGGGGCAAGTATGAAGGCAGATGATGGTGACACACTAAATAATAGGGTTTTATATATATATAACGTGTATAACATTATCATTCACTATTCATAAAACCCATATCACGCGATACGGCGGATAACGAAGAATAACACCACCAAAACAAAAACTAATATAAAAACGAAAAAAAAACCCTCTCTCTTAGTATAAACATGTACTAAATTCGAAATTCGTCTCACCCCCCCACCCCCTAAAAAAAAAAAAAAAAAAAAAAAAAAAAAAACACGAATATAAATCCCGCCAAACTTTAAAGCCAGATGCAAATTTCGAACATAATTTTCAAAACGCAAAAATAAAAATACAGAATGAGTCAAAACGAAAGTCAAAGTGAATAGATAAGACAACAAATTATCCCAACAGGAAATACAAATGCGAAACGAGGGCAATGAAAAATCATATTAAAAAATCAGAAATAAAATAAATAAAGAAATGGAAAGAAAAAAGAAAAAATGGTAAAAAAAAAAAAAAAAAGATTTAAGAAGAAGGCGTTAAAGGAAGACGACGATAAAAACGAAAAGAAATACAATGGGTACGCTTACTGAAAAGGGGGGATGAAGAGGAGAGAATAAAGAAAGAAATGGAAGCGAGAAAGAACTTATCACTCACACTTATCCCACATTCCAAACGTCTTTAGAAATATCTTGCTATGTCTCCCTATCACAAACAATTTTCTTTTTCAATCCCAAAATACGCCTATAAAAGCAATCAACAAACGAGACAAAAACCCACACCTAAAAATTACCCCCCTACCCCACCCCACCCGAGAAAAAAAAATCACTCACCAACATTAAGCACATTAATTGCCTACACCAAATAGCAAATCCTAATTAATCATTCCAATTACTTGATCCTCCCCTACAAAAAGCGGCCACACAAGACGCACAAAACCACACCCGAGGTTCGTCATCTCGTCGCCACCCCTTTAAACATGGCGACCAGTCCAGCCAGCATCCCTCGAGGCATCTCCGTGTCTCCCTTCATCTCTCGACGCAAATATGACGAGGCGGAATGAGGCTGCGTAACGAACTTCACGTTAAAAAAGAAAGAAGGAAAAAAAAAAATGCCACCTATTGGCCAAATATGTAAATTAAGTCAGTGTTTTCCCTCCGTCGGAATGGCGTTTCATATCAGTTCTCTTATTTTACGAGATTATTGTGCCAATATCACGAAAAAGGAGGATAAATATTTGCGTTGGCGCTCATCCAGAGGGTTTCTGAGTGAATTTTACTCTGGATTTCAAGCTTCGCGATATGGACGCACACGCTCACACACACACACACACACACACACACACACACACACACACACACACACACACACACACACACAAAGAAACTAGGAAAAGGTGATAAAATCTCCCATTAAACAACGCCAGGACAATTTGCACACGAGCCTACAAACTACCGCTGTCATTGCCAGACACTCAAAACTACCCTCTCTGCGGTCATGACGTCATCGGCACGTGCTTGGCCGGGGTTATAGTAGGAGAGAAATAAAGGATGGGGGGAGGGGAGGTGAGGGGAACATATTCCTTTATGCGTATATAAAAAAATATTGAGGAAGTATAAAGGGAAGGGAAAACGGTCTACCGATGAACAGAAAGATAAGAAACTTTTACACAAGGACTTACATATAAGTTAATTCAGATACAATAACAACAATAATGATCACCAAATTAATTATGCACAGGAGAAAAAAAAAAAAAAATACGCGAAAATATTAACGAAAAGAAAACGCGACGCCACACACAAAAGAACGAAAACGGACGAAAATTCATCCTCTGCAAAGAAAACGGGAAATCTCCGTCCAGAGCGCGAACGAGCATTTGGCGACGCCGCCTCTTTGTCCTGGATTCAGGGAGGCGCGAACGGCGACGAGAAGATCGATAAACACGTAAAAACGTACCCCTACGATGACAGTGAAATCTTACTATAAAAAACCTCCACTTGCATCAATAAAAAGGCAGAAGAGGAAAAGAGGAAGTCGCGATGATAAATCTCTCCTACTTCCGGAACACGAGTGACTAAAATAAAAACGGCTCTTCGCAAATCCAGATCCAATACACGCAGGTCGTTACTCACCGCTAGCCTGTGCAAGCCCGATCGCGTGAACGCAATATATCTGGCGACGGAACGCAAGCTGTCATCTACAACTCCCCCGCCCCCCCCTCGACATGTAAGAGAAAAGAAATACTTGCAACGCATTATTTTGCAAGCTGGGTACGTGCAATCGAAAGGACGTACCCAAAGCTGACCAATGTACCGCACATGACAAACAGCTGTTGTTTGATCCTGCTGTGAGCGCGGCGTTCAACGTAGGGCTTCCATTACGAATATTAATCCTCCCGAGGGGGGAGCGAAATAAATATACGAACACATGAATAGGTAAATAACTTTTAAAAAATCCTGCTTTTCCAATAGACTTGATACCATCCCCTTAAAAGAAAAATGTCATCTATACAAATGACGCGACAAAAAAACTAAAGCGGACATCCAGTTAATCTTCACAGAAAATGGGTCTCACTTATGGCGCCGACTGACAAAAAATAAACACCAGCAGAGAAGAAAAATATATATACGTAAAAGGAGACGTACTTCAATAGGTATACGGGAAGGGGGGGAGGGGCAGGGGGAGGAAAAGGGGGGCCTGAGGGAGAGGGGAGGGGGGAAAGGGGGCGTAGGATAAGGGGAGTAAAAGGAAACCATTTGTAGTTGAGAGACTCATGTGAGACTCATCCTTCACTTACACAGGTGAGAGTGGCCGTGAGAGCCTAGAGCCACTCTCAGCGTAAGTGACGGGAGCGAAGAGAGGGAGGAGGCGAGGAAGAAAAGAGAGAGGAGAGGAGGATAGGAGGAGAGGAGGAGAGGAGGAGGAGGAGGAGGAGGAGGAGGAGGAGGAGGAGGAGGAGGAGGAGGAGGAGGAGGAGGAGGAGGAGCAGGAGGAGGAGAGAGAGGAGAAGAGAGAGGAGAATAGGAGAAGGGAGGGGAGAGGAGGAAAAGAAAAGAGAGGAGAAGAGGAGGAGAAGGTAAAGGAGAGGAGAAGGAAGAGAGGATCAGACGAGAGAATTGGGGGGAATGGGAGGCGGAGGAGGAGCAGGAGGAAGAAGAGGAGGAGGAAAGTATCGTGGAGACAAAAAAGGGAGAGCCGAAGAGTGAGTGGGTTGAAGGGGTAGGGGTAGGGCGGGCGAGGGCGGGCGAGGGAGAGTTCTGGACGTCCTCAAATTTTTCACGGAGTCGAAAAAGGTAGTCTGGAAATTGAATAAACAAGATGATGTATATGAGGTGATATGTAAAAGGATGGAGAAAAAGAAGAATATTTTTTGTCTGACTCTGTCTCTGTCTGTCTCTTTCACACAGACACACAATCAATCAACCATTTTTTCTCTCTCACTCACCCACTCTTTCTTTCTCTCCCTCTCTCTTTCCTACACATACAAATTCTCTTCGCTGTTTCCTCTCTTCGTCTCCTTCCTCTCTCTCACTCTCGGCTTCTCCTCATTAAACCACCACCTCAACGCATTTTAATTTCACCCTCTCCTTCTCCTCCTCTTTCTCCACACTTGCGCTTTCAATTCCACGTAACGAAAGACTTGGAGTGAAAAAGACAAGAGGGAAAAGGTGAAGAGAGGGGAGGAAAGAGGAGACGACAATGAATAAAGATGGGAGAAAGAGAAGAACCGAATAAGCAAAGGGGAAAATACAACGAGAGCGAAGGATGCAGGAGATTGAAGAAAAACAAAGTAAGTGGGAATAAACGTTGGAATGGAAGACGAAAACAAAAGAATAAGGAAATAGTAAAACCGAAAAGGGAAAAAAAAGACGAGGGATGGAATTCATAAAAAAAATATATATATATGAAAACCTCATGGGGGGAATAATAATAAAAAAAACAACAACATAAAAATGATAGCCACATGGAGTATACATAAAAATGAAATAAAACAAAAATGTTAAAAGGAACTGAGGTAAATGAGAAGGAAGAAACAAAAACGAATAGCAAGAAAAATGAGAAGCGAACAGAATGGATGGACAGAAAAAGATAAGCGAGGAAGAACTAAAATTTGGAAAGTGATGGCACGGAGAGAGGGGACAAAGAGAGGAGATAGGAAGTCATAGTAAGTGTAAAAACAATTATGGTAAGAGAGGGAGAGGGAGAGGGAGGGAGAGGGAAAGAGAGGAGAGAGAGAGAGAGAGAGAGAGAGAGAGAGAGAGAGAGAGAGAGAGAGAGAGAGAGAGAGAGAGAGAGAGAGAGAGAGAGACAGGGAAGGAGTGGAAGAAAGAGAGAAGGAGAGGCTAAGGGGAGAAGGGGAGAAAGAGAGGGAGAGGGAGAGGGAGAGGATGGATAGATAGATAGATAGATAGAGAGAGAGACGAAAGAGAAAGAAAGGAAGAACAGATAGAGAGAGAGAAAGAGCGAACAGACGGACTGTTATCACCCCATCCCATGCCTCTCGCCAAGATAACATTCACATCCATGCAACTATTGTAACTTATATCAATACTAGTATTTACAATAACAGCCAAATATAAACTTCAGTAACAAGAACAAATCAACATAAGCGGCAACAATATGAATAAATACGATCCTAAACAGAGTAAAGGCTATGACAGAATGACAGGCAAAAGGGAGAACAGCTGAAAGGAAAAGACGATACAAATGTGACGAGAGGAGATGACAAAAATGTGATAAATCGGGAAGAACGGAGAGGAAAGCACAAGATCAGGCGAAGATGACCGGCGATAAGAAGGAATAAAGCGAAGAAGAGATATAAGGGAATATTAAAAAAAAGGAGAAGAGGGTAGACTATTAAATAGGAGAAGAGGAGGTAAAGCGAAGATAGAGAAGATAATATTAAATAGGGGTAATTGAAAAGAAGGCAAACAGCGACAGAGAAAAGATAAAAAGAACATACAGAAGACAAAAGAAGAAAGACAGAAGAAAGAGAAGGAAAAAAGGGAAGAAAAATAAGTTACAAGAAAGGAATAACTAGGAGAAAGAAAGACCTAGAACAACATTAGAGCACAAGAACGGACGGAAAATGACCCCCCCCCCCCAAAAAAAAAAAAAAAAAAAAAAAGCTCAATACAAGAACAACCCCTTTTGGAAAAGAGCACACTGCCGTTAAATAAGACCCAGCACTTAAAAAAAAAAAAAAAAAAAAAAAAAAAAAAAAAAAAAACGCTTTAGCAAAGGTATTGACGAAATAAAAATTCTAAAAATTCCACTGGTCACGAATTTTATTTGCCAAGCTTACACCGCAAAAGTGCGTAAAAACGTGCGTAAAAATGAGTACCAGTTACCGGTCAACATAACCGCGACATACTGAGATCGTGTGCAATATGACAACATCTGGGAAGTATAACGAGAGAGAGAAAGAGAGAAAGAGAGAAAGAGAGAAAGTGAGAGAGAGAGAGAGAGAGAGAGAGAGAGAGAGAGAGAGAGAGAGAGAGAGAGAGAGAGAGAGAGAGAGAGAGAGAGAGAGAGAGAGAGAGAGAGAGAGAGAGAGAGAGAGAAAGAGAGAGAGAGAGAGAGAGAGAGACACACACACACACACACACACACACACACACACACACACACACACACACACACACACACACACACACACACACACACACACACACACACACACACACACACACACACACACATATATATATATATATATATATATGTATGTATACACCAGAACAACACCAGAAGCAGGACAAACAAACGAACAAACCAACTTTCTCATCCTCCTAACGATCTCCCAGAGAGGAAGGGGGGAGGAGGAGGAGGAGGAGGAGGAGGAGGAGGAGGAGGAGGAGGAGGAGGAGGAGGAGGAGGAGGAGACGGAGGAGGAGTGGATACCGAAACTAGGAGCGGGGGGAGGGGAGTGAGAAAGGGGGAATTGGAGGTGTGTGGGGGGGGTGAGTAAGTGAGGGCGGCGTAAACAAACAATCTTAATGGCAACAGCACAATCACCCGATACGTATTAGTATCCCCCCTGGAGACACTCCTCCCCCCCTTCTCTCTCTCTCTCCCCCTTCAACCTCCCCGTGGCGTTTCTCTCTCTTTTTTTTCTTGTAATGATTTCTGTTGCTCGGGGAGAGAGAATGGAGAGATGAGGAGAACAGAGAGAATGGGGGTGAGGGAGGAGGAGTGAGAGGAGGAGGGGAGGGAGGTAGGAGAAGTGGGAGATGGAGGGGGGGCAAGAGAGAGAAATAGAGGGGGGGAAAGAGAGAGAAAGAGAGAGGGGGAAGAGAGAGAAAAAGAAATAGAAAGAGAGAGAAAAAAGCGAGAAAGAGAAAGAAAGAGAAGAAGTGAATAGATAATAAAGAGGGGGGGGGGGGAGTGAGAAGAAGGGGAAAACAATCATAAGTAGCGACGGCACTAGTCTCCGCAATAAGTGCCACCACGAGTGCCAAAATGACTCCCCCCACTCAGCGTATCACCCAGCTGGTTATCCATCTACCGTCTGCTCACTTGAATACACCCCATCGGTGTCGTCCCGGAGAAGACCACCTGAATCCTCCCCTTCCCCCCTCCTTCCCTCCCTCCCCTTACCCTCCTTCCTTCCTCCCCTTAACCCCCGTCCTCCCTCCCCCCTCCGTCCTCCCTCCCCCTACCCTCTGTCCTTCCTCCCTCCCTCTCTCATTCCTCCACCACCACCTCCGAGGATCGAATTCCCCCCCCCCCCCCCCCCATTGAGGCACTGAGTGATGGAGATCCTGACGGCGGTTGCGGATCACTGGCGGATCAGCTCAACGCATCTATGTCATTCTGGGGTTTAGAAGGGGGGCGACCAGAAGAATAAGTAAAAAAAATAATAATAATAAAAAAAAGTAGAAGTAGGGAAAGAAGAATAAAAGAGTAAAAGGGGAAAAGTAAAAGAAGAAGGGAAAGAAGAAGAAAAGAGTAAAAGGGGAAAATCAAAAGAAGAAGTAATAGAAAAAGATGATGATGAGGATGGTGATGGAGATGAAGAACAAACTGGGGAATGAGAACAAGAGAAGTAAGGCATATGAATCACAAATTCTTTATAAAAAAAAAAAAATAATAATAAAAAATAAAAATTAAAACTTTCTTCTTAATAAAATAAAGTCATAAGGTATCAATCAAAGCATAAACCTTCCCCCACAATATATATATATATACATAAAATAAAAAAAAACGTATGATCATCCATAACCCAACCTGCTCCACAAAACCATAAATTTTTGCCGGTGCCTCCAAAACCGTCACTTTTATCACTCAAATTCTAAAATCAGATTACGAAATTCCCACTAATTACAAATCATCATCAACCTGAAAACTTATTTCTTTAAATTCATCACAGCACAAACCGAAAGCATTTTCGAAGGGTCGCCATATAAATTAATAAAAAGGTGAATG